>NC_041223.1:7757547-7758743 GCF_002837175.3 Physeter macrocephalus | reverse complement strand
GAGCAAGGGCTACTCTTTGTTGCAGTGTGCAGGCTTCTCATTGCAGTGGCTTCTCTTGTTGCGGAGCATGGGCTCTAGGTGCTTGGGCTTCAGTAGTTGTGACATGTGCGCTCAGTAGTTTTGGCTCACGGGCTCTAGAGCTCAGGCGTGGTAGTTGTGGTGTACAGGCTTGATTGCTCCACAGCATGTGGGGTATTCCTGGACCAGGGATTGAACCCATGTCCCCTGCATTGGCAAGCAGATTTTTAACCACTGCTCCACCAGGGAAGTCCTGTTTGTAGATTTTTTCATTATGGGCATTCTGACCAGTGTGAGGTGATACCTCGTTGTAGTTTTGATTTACATTTCTCTAATAATTAGTGATGCTGAGCATCTTTTCATGTGCTTCTTAGCCATCTGTATTTCTTCTTTGGTGAAATGTCTATTTAGGTCTTCTGCCCATTTTTTAATTGGCTTGTTTGTTGTTTTGATATTGTGCTCCATGAGCTGTTTGTATATTTTGGAGATTAATCCTTTGTCCGTTGCTTTATTTGCAAATATTTTCTCCCATTCTGAGGGCTGTCTTTCATCTTGTTTATGGTTTCCTTTGCTCTGCAAAAGCTTTTAAGTTTAATTAGATCCCATTTGTTTATTTTTGTTTTTATTTTCATTACTCTAGGAGGTGGGTCAAAAAAGATCTTGCTGTGGTTTATGTCAAAGAGTATTTTTCCTGTGTTTTCCTCTAAGAGTTTTATAGTCTTACATTTAAGTCTTTAATCTGTTATTTAGGTCTTCCACCCATTTTTTAATTGAATTGTTTGTTTTTTTGACATTGAGCTCCATGAGCTGTTTGTATGTTTTGGAGATTAGTCCTTTGTCCCGTTGTTTCATTTGCAAATATTTTCTGCCATTCTGAGGGTTGTCTTTTCATCTTGTTTATGGTTTCCTTTGCTGTGCAAAAGCTTTTAAATTTCATTAGGTCCCATTGTTTATTTCTGTTTTTATTTCCATTACTCTAGGGGGTGGGTCAAAAAAGATCTTGCTGTGGTTTATGTCAAAGAGTATTTTTCCTGTGTTTTCCTCTAAGAGTTTTATAGTCTTACATTTAGGCCTTTAATCCATTTACAGTTTATTTTTGTGTATGGTGTTAGGGAGTGTTCTAATTTAATACTTTTACATATAGCTGTCCAGTTTTCCCAGCACCACTTATTGAAGAG
>NC_041223.1:7756528-7757380 GCF_002837175.3 Physeter macrocephalus | reverse complement strand
ATAGTCATTTTCACAATATTGATTCTTCCAATCCAAGAACATAGTATATTTCTCCATCTGTTTATGTCATCTTTGATTTCTTTCATCAGTGTTTTACAGTTTTCTGAGTACAAGTCTTTCGCCTCCTTAGGTAGGTTTATTCCTAGGTATTTTATTCTTTTTGTTGTGATGGTAAATGGGATTGTTTCCTTAATTTCTCTTTCTGATTTTTCGTTGTTAGCGTATAGGACTGCAAGAGATTTCTGTGCATTAATTTTGTATCTTGCAACCTAACCAAATTCATTGATTAATTCTAGTAGTTTTCTGGTGGCATCTTTAGGATTTTCTATATATAGTATCATGTCATCTGCAAACAGTGAGTTTTACTCCTTCTTTTCTAATATGTATTCCTTTTATTTCTTTTTTCTTCTCTAATTGCCATGGCTAGGACTTCCAAAACTATGTTGAATAAGAGTGCCGAGAGTGGACATCCTTGTCTTGTTCCTGATCTTAGTGGAAATGCTTTCAGTTTTTCACCATTGTCAGTGATGTTTGCTGTGGGTTTGTCATATATGGCCTTTATTATGTTGAGGTAGTTTCCCTCTATGCCCATTTTGTGGAGAGTTTTTATCATAAATGGGTGTTGAATTTCGTCAGAAGTTTTTTCTGCATCTATTGAGATGGTCATATGGTTTTTATTCCTTAGTTAATATGGTGTATCACATTGATTGATTTGCATATATTGAGGAATCCTTGCATCCCTGGGATAAATCCCACTTGATCATGGTGTATGATCCTTTCAATATGTTGTTGGACTCTGTTTGCAAGTATTTTGTTCAGGATTTTTGCATCTATATTCATCAGTGATATTGG
>NC_041223.1:7747007-7756278 GCF_002837175.3 Physeter macrocephalus | reverse complement strand
GGTTTTCTTTGTTCTTCTTTCTCTAGTTGCTTTAGGTGTAGGGTTAGATTGTTTATTTGAGATTTTTCTTGTTTCTTGAGGTGAAATTGAATTGCTATAGACTTCCCTCTTAGAACTGCTTTTGCTGCATCCCATAGGGTCGTTGTGTTTTTGTTGTCATTTGTTTCTATGTATTTTTAAATTTCTTTTTTGATTTCTTCAGTGATCTCTTGGTTATTTAGTAGCACACTGTTCAGCCTCCATGTATTTGTGGTTTTTACAATTTTTTTCTTGTAATTGATTTCCAGTCTCACAGTGTTGGAAAAGATAGCGTGGTCACCACCATAGCGTGGTCAGAAAAGATACTTGATACAATTTCAATTTTCGTAAATTTTCTGAGGCTTGATGTGTGACCCAAGGTGTGATCTATCCTAGAGAATGTTCTGTGTGCACTTGAGAAGAAAGTGTATTCTACCACTTTCGGGTAGAAAGGTCTATAAATATCAATTAAATCTATCTGGTCTGTTGTGTCACTTAAAGCTTGTATTTCCTTATTTATTTTCTGTTTGGATGATCTGTCCATTGGTGTAAGTGGGGTGTTAAAGTCCCCTACTATTATTGTGTTACTTTTGATTTCCCCTTTCATGGTTGTTAGCATTTGCCTTATGTATTGAGGTGCTCCTATGTTGGGTGCATAAACATTTATAATTGCTATATCATCTTGGATTGATCCCTTGATCATTATGTAGTGTTTTTCCTTATCTCTTGCAACAGTCTTAAAGTCTATTTTATCTGATATGCATATTGCTACTCCAGCTTTCTTTTGATTTCCATTTGCATGGAATATCTTTTTCCATCCCTTCACTTCTAGTCTGTATGTGTTCCTAGGTCTGAAGTGGGTCTCTTGTAGACAGCATATATATGGGTCTTGTTTTTGTATCCATTCAGCCAGTCTGTGTCTTTTGGTTGGGACATTTAGTCCATTTACATTCAAGGTTATTATCGATACGTATGTTCCTATTACCATTTTAATTGTTTTGGGTTTGTTTTTGTGGGTCTTTTTCTTGTTTCCTGCCTAGAGAAGTTTCTTTAGCATTTGTTGTAAAGCTAATTTGGTGGTGCTGGATTCTCTTAGCTTTTGCTTGTCTGAAAAGCTTTTGATTTCTCCATCAAATCTGAATGAGATCCTTGCTGGGTAGAGTAATCTTGGTTGTAGGTTTTCTCTTTTCTCTTTTATCGCTTTAAGTATACCCTGCCACTCCCTTCTGGCCTGCAGAGTTTCTCCTGAAAAATCAGCTTATAACCTTATGGGGATTCCTTTGTATGTTAGTTTTTGTTTTTCCCTTGCTGCTTTTAATATTTTTTCTTTGAATTTAATTTTTGTTAGTTTTATTAATATGTGTTTTGGTGTGTTTCTCCTAGGGTTTATCCTGTGTGGGACTCTGTGTGCTTCCTGGACTTGGGTGACTATTTCCTTTCCCATGTTTGTGAAGTTTTCCACTACAATCTCTTCAGATATTTTCTCAGAGCCTTTCTTTTTCTCTTCTTTTTCTGGGACCCCTGTAATTCTAATGTTGTTGTTTTTAGTGTTGTCCCAGAGGTCTCTGAGATTGTTTCCAATTCTTTTCATTCTTTTTTCTTTATTCTGCTTCTCGGCAGTTATTTCCACCGTTTTGCCTTCCAGCTCACGTACTCGTTCTTCTGCCTCTGTTATTCTGTTATTGATTCCTTCTAGTGTATTTTTCATTTCACTTATTGTGTTGTTCATCTCTGTTTGTTCTTTAGTTCTCCTAGATCTTTCTTAAACATTTCTTGTATTTTCTCAATCCGTGCCTCCATTCTATTTCCGAGATTCTGGATCATCTTTACTGTTATTACTCTGAATTCTTTTTCAGGTAGATTGCCTACTTCCTCCTCATTTATTTGATCTTGTAGGTTTTTACCTTGCTCCTTCATCTGTGACATACTTTTTTGCCGTCTCTTTTTTTTTTTTTTTTACTTTTCAACGAGTGGGATTGTGTTCCTGTCTTCCTGGTTGTTTGGCCTGAGGCTTCCAACACTGGAGTTTGTAGGCTGTTAGGTAGAGCTGGGTCTTGGTGCTGAGATGAGGACCTCTGGGAAACCTCACTCCGATGAATATTCCCTGGGGTCTGAAGTTCTCTGTTAGTCCAGTGGTTGAGACTCAGAGCTCCCACCGCCGGAGCTTTGGCCTGACCTCCAGCTTATGAACCAAGATCCTGCAAGCTGCGAGGGGTGGCAAAAAAAAAAAGAACAATAACAAAGTAAAAAATACAATTAGACTAGGAAACTAACAGATGTGTTAGAAAAAATATAAAAATAAAAATATAGATGAAACAACAACTGGAAGGTAAAAGGGAACCACAATAGGGGGAAAAAAAAAGAGGAGGAAAAAAAAAGGTGGAAAAGGCCTTGGCTGTGGAGGGCGGGGCCTAAGCAGGGGTGAGGCTTGGGTGGTTGGCAGGGCCTATACTTAGTACCCACAGGGCTGGAAAAGGCCCTGGGGGGTGTAGGGGGTGGGGCTCAGGCCAAGGAACAGAAGGGGCCCAGGCGTGCCTCCCGCCCCTGGTCTCATAGGGCGGGGGACCCCACCTGGGAGCCCAGCAGCCTTCCTGTGTTCGAGTAGGCAGGGCAAATGCCCTTGCTCCTTTCCCGCTCCTCTGGTCCTGGAGAGCCGCCTCCCTCCTGCCTCTCCTGTTCTCTCCTGGCCTCCCTCCTATGTCCCCAGGATCAGCCCGGCCAAGGGGGGATCTCTGAGGGTGTAGGACCCGGTCCGGGAGCTGGGCAGACTTCCCCAGCTGATTGGGCAGGGGAAACGCTGGGCCTGCTCCCCACTGATAAGAGCCCCTGGGGGTCCCTTCATGCATGGGAACCCCTCCCCACCTCAGCCACCCCTCAGGGGTGCCGGTCCTGTCGGGTCTCCACTTCTCCAACCCCCTCATCCCCCCACGTCCTACCAGTTTGCTCGGGGGTTCTTCCCATCTTCTTAGGTATCAGGGTCCCCCACCAGCGTCCGGCAGGGGCCTTAGTTGTGGGGAGACGCGAACTGTGCGTCTTCCCACACTGCTGTCTCGGCTCCGCTCCCAGCCATCGCCCCCGCGCCCAATGATGTTTCTGATTTCACTTGATTTTTGTCACCATGACATGTGCTGATAAGTGTTGTTAGTGTTTATTTCATTCTTATTTAGCAATACCAGTTACCAATTCTAAGATCATATGTCTTCTTTTTATTCCAACTTTGGGACCCACTGAACTACTAATGGGTGTTCTGAGGTAGTACTTTCTAGAACTGAGACAAAGGGGACACATTTTATACAGGGTTGGGCTGTAAAATGTATAAGACAGGCTGTTGGTCCTCATGCTGTGTCAACAGCTGGGCAAATGAGGATAAGTTTAAGAATCTTTAAGAAAGAAGTTGAAGTAGCTGATGGGGTGAGTACACGGGCCTCCCTGAGGGGCTGTGAAGAGGAAGCGACGTCCTCTGAGCTCATCAGGCCAGGGGCCTCTGTACGTCATTGATCCCGTGGTTAGTCTATAAGGTCGCAGCCTTGGGCGAGAGGAGGACTGATTCTAGTCTCTACAGCGTCATGTGACGGAGCTGGTGGTCCAGTGCCAGTAGGCCAGGCACACTTGGCCTTGTGTTTGTTCAGTGAGTGTGTGATGCACCATGTCTGTGTTGACCAGCCTGGGGCTTCCTGAACTGACCCTTGTTGAACTGGCTGCTTCTTGCGCAGGTCTCCTTACCCAGAAGCTGACCTATGAGAACGGGGTGTTGAAGATGAACTACACCGGTGGGGACACCTGCCATAAGGTGTACCAGCGCTCCACGACCGTCATCTTCTACTGTGACCGCAGCACGCAAGCAGTGAGTGTGCTCGGCGCCGCGGGGGGCCGCTCTGCCCCCACCCCTTTGCCTTTGTCTTTACAAAGTGAATCTGCTCTTACGTCTCATGAAACGTCCTGGTTAGCTTAGTTTAAGTACGTTATTTACAGAAACCGTGTTCACACCTTGATCAGTCTGTGTAGAGTGTAATGAGCAGGCCCGTCCCTTACCATTTGCATCCTTAAAGCACCGACCATCTGACGTGTCCCGATTCACGGACACGTCTCTCCGCTTCCGCAGCCGGTGTTTCTCCAGGAGACTTCTGACTGCTCCTACTTGTTCGAGTGGCACACGCAGTATGCCTGCCCGCCCTTCGACCTGACCGAGTGCTCATTCAAGTAAGTCGATGCGGGTGTTGACCCTGGGGCAGTCAGGGTTAGTTGATGATATTTTGCTTTAAAAGTTAGTGGCCGGGGGACTTCCCTTGTGGCGCAGTGGCTAAGACTCCATGCTCCCAATGCAGGGGGCCCAGGTTCGATCCCTGGCCAGGGAACTAGCTCCCGCATGCATGCTGCGACTAAGAATTCACATGCCACAACTAAGGAGCCCACATGCAGCAACTAAGACCCGGCACAACCAAATAAATAAATAAATATTAAAAAAAAAAAAAAAGTTAGTGGCCGGGCGGGGGATGGGATTAGATTAGTCAGGTGATTTCTCTAAGCCTTAGTTCCTGAATGTTAAACTGAGGAGTTGGATTAGGGTAACTGCTAAATCCTTCACAACTTTCATATTCTTTGATTACCTTGTGTTAAGGTACAGGGAAGTGACTGGAGTTGAAACAGGAAACCTTGTATGATTCATGGGTGTGAGTGCATTGGGGTGACCAGGGTGTCCCCTGGCCTCTGCCCCTCCCTGGATGCCGCCTGTGTCTGGTGAAAAAGACGTGGAGAGGGAGATGGTGGAGCTGCATGGTGGTGGCGGGGGGGTTGGAGAGAGCGCCAGGGGGTGACACCCACCCTCCAGGTTCTCAGCTGCCATCACCGGTTCCTTTGTTCTGTTACCTGTGACTCAAGTAGGCTCCCGAAATGAGGTGGTTGGCAGCTCCTGAGATAAGGTGGAGGTCTTCATTGTGTGTGAATTTCAGCAGTGTCACCCTCAGAACTGTTACAAAATACACATCTTGGGTTCCATCCCTGGAGATTTAGGTTTCACGGGTCTACACATTTCTGGATATTTAAGGGACATGCTGATGTTTCTGTTGCATGAGGACCCAACCTGAAAAGAATCACTGAGTTACAGCATTCTGTCCTGGGGAAAAAGTAATCATTTCCCTGTTTCCTTCCAGTTTTTATCCTTAATTGAAGAATCAGTTAAGATGAAAGCTTATGCGTGTATATTGTATGAATTCATAAGTGTAGAAAACTGTGTCAGATGAAGTAAGCTTCCCCCTCCTCAGCCTCATCCCACTTTTTACCATGTCTTCTTGTAGTTCTGTCTGGAGCCTTGCATGACTCTAAATGATCAATATACCTGTGCTTGTCAACCTCACATGGTATCAGTTGACTGTGTCTTCAGACACCAGGAATGTAATTCTGGTCTCCTCTCCCCTCTACCCTGCCCCACTTTCATTAGTTCCATTTTTATTTCCTCTTCTGGCTACCTTCAGAATATGGGATGATATACTCTAAGCTCTGTTTCTTGTTTCATCACCTTTAGACATCTCTTTACTTCCTGCTAAGTAAGATGAGGGCCTCAGATGCTGCCTCCCACCCTGCTGCCCCTCCCACTGCCTCAATGTCAGCAAACTGTTGTTGGTGCGTTGTCAAGGTTTAGAACAACAGGTGTATCCTGCTGGGTAACTCTAATGGTCTTACCTACTTTATTCAGAGGGTGGTTCTGAAGAATTAAAAATTAGTAAGTGGTGTTTACAGTATTGCATAAACATCATTTGCTGCAAAGTCACATGGTCTGATTGGATCTGCAGAGAAATGACATAATCTTGTGTCTCTTAGCTTCCTCTTACTGAAGGAAGATAGGCCTAGTATTTAGGTCAGAAGATTCCCATTTGTTCTATTTCATAAGTTGCTCCAAAAATCATTCCACATTTAGTTTGCTTAATATTTGGAACATAGCTACCTCGAATAGGTTTTAAATCTTGGCGTTTTATGTTGTCTTTCTCTTTTATTGTTGACAGAATAATATGCCTTCCCATTGTATCTCAGACTGTCAGGGTTCTTCGTGATGCTGTGTCTACGAATAATCACTGTTCTTCAGAAAGGTCTCAGTTCGGATTTGGGCTGTGTGTTTTCTGCTCTTTGATCAGAGCTCATTTTGGGATCACTCCTGGCTTGGATCCACTGCTTCTTGGATTTCATGTCCTTTGTTTTGGCTTCCTTTTTTGTTTTGTTAGATTGCATCCTCCTATACCTCAGAGAGGTCGGATGGGAGAGAACCCATGCATTGTCTGAAAATGTCAATAACTTGCTCTTAAATCTGATTGGCTGTAGTAGGATTACAGATTCAAATTAATTTCCCCTCAGTTTTGAAGGCATTGTCTCATTTCCTACAAGAATTGTGTATGTTTGGTGGAAAAGTTTATTGCTCATCTTCTGTTTTCGTGTTTTTACTCCATTCTGGAATATTTTCTGAACTTTAAAAAATCAGCTATCCTCTGGAGATTTTTATTTTGAATTTCAAATAAGTCCTTCTAATCATCTCTGAGGATACTAATTATAATATTTTTGTTTCTTTTTAAAAAATCTCATCATGCATTCCCTGAATTATAATTCATTTTCTTTTAATGGTTGCCTTAAACATGTATTTTTGATTTAATGGAAAGCTAAAGTTAGTAACTATACCCGTCTCTCCAACAATAAAATAACGTAGAATGTTGTAGCACCAACACTCTCCCCATCTCCATGGTATTGTGGTCGAGTGCTTTTGTTCTGACTTGTTTTCTTACCTCTTGAATAAGTCATTATTGTGATTTTAAAAAATATTCATTGGTTGCTTGACTATATAAATTTCTTCTTTTGAAGAGGAAAAGAAATGTCTCTATTTCTTTGTCTTACTCTTCCTCTTTGCATTTTATCCCTTGCTTTTGACTTAATTCTCTTTCTTTAAGTACTCTGTTTAGTATAATGCTATGCATAGTGCTGGTTTGCAAACTATTTGCTTCTGGTCTCTGATGGGGTGAAGAGCTGTGTCACCTTGCACTAGGGACAGCGAAGGAACCAGTTGTCCATTACTGGTTCCTCTTGTGGCGCTGGCTCCTTCCACGGTTGCTGACTGGTCCTGGGTACAAATCGCACTGTGAGTCACACTGCTTGGTGGTTCGAACAGAGACTCTGTTGAGTTAAATCTTGGTCTTTACTTGAAAAGGCTTAGTTTTATTGTCACTAGCTTGGTACAGAATTCCAGGTGAATACTTTTTGTGTGTGTGTCAGCACTTTGAAGGTCATCTACCATCTTCCGGTGCTTGGTATTGCTGTTAGAGAATCTGCCCCTGTCCGTCCTGTTTTCATTCCTTTGTAGATAACCTACCTTTTCTGTATATTTTCTCTTGTGTTTGTTCTGCAGTCTCAGTCTGATTTGTTAGGTATGTCTTTGTTATTTATGTTGCTTGGAAGTTGATGCTTTCTAAACTAAAGATGAATGTTACTCACTTAGGAATATTTGCAGTGATTGTATATTTGAAGGTTGCCTCTAACCTATTCTGTCTCTTTTCTTCTGGGACTTGTAGTAATCATATCCTAGGCTTTCGTATTCTATCCACCATGTCTTTTATTTATTATTTTTTAAAATTTTTTAAAAATTTATTTTCTTCATTTATTTATTTTTGGCTGTGTTGCGTCTTTGTTGCTGCGCGCGGGCTTTCTCTAGTTGTGGCGAGCGGGGGCTTCTCACTGCGGTGGCTTCTCTTGTTGCGGAGCACAGGCTCTGGGCACGTGGGCTCAGTAGTTGTGGCGCGCAGGCTTAGTTGCCCCACAGGGCATGTGGGATCTTAGTTCCCCAACCAGGGATCGAACCCACGTCCCCTGCATTGGAAGGTGGATTCTTAACCACTGGACCACCAGGGAAGTCCCTGTTGGTACTCTAATTCATCATTTCTTCCCTCCATTCTACACCCCTTCTTTTATTATAGTTTCAATTTCTTCTTTTAGGTCTTTAACCATTTACAGTAAGTTTCTATCAGATGGTCCATTATATGAAGTTCTTGAGGACCTGCTTTTGCAAATACCTGTGTCTCCCACATAGGCCGGTATTAATGCCAGCTCCATCCTTTCGCCCTCATCCCATTTCTGGCCCATCAACTTTCAAAATACCTAGAGTTCTCTCTTCCGGAAGCACCTCCCTGCCCTGGTTCAGGCCGTCTTCATCTCGGCCCTGCAGACGGAGCGCTAGACTCTGTTAGAATCCAGGTGAACCTCACCGTGGTGCTTTCTTTCCTTCAGAGACGGGGCTGGGAACACCTTCGATCTCTCATCCCTGTCGAGGTACAGTGACAACTGGGAAGCCGTCACAAGGACGGGAGCCACTGAGCACTACCTCATCAACGTGTGCAAGTCGCTGGCTCCGCAGGCTGGCTCGGGTGAGTGAGGTCTCTGGCGGAGGTGCTCATGGCTTGTAGTGAATTTATGGGTGAAGAGGAAGTACGAACAGATTCTTCGATGGCGCATTGCTCTCTGACACATGAGTGGTTTTGCCAAGAAGCAGCAGGAAGCATTATCTCAGGGTCTTGACCCATCCCTGGCATGGTCCAGGATAAATCAGTGCTGAAGGCTCTGTTGGGAGCATTATAACCATTGCTTGAACGTGGGGAGCTGCAGGGTAGGTAGAAGCAACCGCCGTGGCAGGTAATTCTTAGCCAGGGCAGGAGGTAGGAGGGTGGGAGATGGAGCGCTGGGTATGTGCCCTCTGTACTCATTGAGGGCAGAGTGGGTGGGGTCTTGTTAGGGTGCACCCAGACCCTCGGTGCTGGTGATGAGGCTAGAGCTCAGTTGTGCCCGCGCGAGTAGGGGCAGCAACCCGTGGAGAGCTTGGTGCCGTCCGCGGCCCGCTGGGATCCTGGAGACGGAACTTGTCCCGTTTTCTTGGAGTTTTATGCGGCCTCACTGAGGCAGCTTCTCGTCTGGCTCAACTCAACGGGGGCACTGTTCCTGTCTTGTTTTTTTTTTTGTTTTTGTTTCTGTTTTTTTTTTAAACCCAGAAAGTTATTTTTCTCCTCTGCATGGTTTGAGGCCATGGCCCACTTCCCCTTTCTTTGTATGCTGGCTAGATTGGTGACACCGAGGCTCTTTTTTTTTTTTTTTTTTTTTTTTGTGGTATGCGGGCCTCCCTCTTTTGTGGCCTCTCCCGTTGTGGGGGACAGGCTCCGGCCGCGCAGGCTCCACGGCCATGGCTCACGGGCCCAGCCACTCCGCGGCGTGTGGGGTCCCCCCGGCCCGG
>NC_041223.1:7665569-7746728 GCF_002837175.3 Physeter macrocephalus | reverse complement strand
TTGTGGAGCACAGGCTCCGGACGCACAGTCTCAGCGGCCATGGCTCACGGGCCCAGCCGCTCCGCGGCATGCGGGATCCTCCCAGACCGGGGCACGAACCCGGTTCCCCTGCATCGGCAGGCGGACGCGCAACCACTGCGCCACCAGGGAAGCCCCCGAGGCTCTTTTTAATCCACGAAGTGGGACTCGTTCTTTACCCAGGGCAGATGACTCAGACATTTCGGGGACTGGGAAATCGGCACAGTTCTTGGTGACTTCTTAAAGTAAGAGTGCACGTGAATATAGGCCATTTAAAATGTTCCATGGGCGTAATCTAGGTGTTTCAGCTTCATCTTGTTTGGGGATCAGAAATAATTGAGGCTGTTCTGCCTTGAATTCTCCCCACACCCCATGCTCACCCCCAACCCATCTGTGGTAAAAGAGTGTTTCATGGAGTGAGAACTCATGGTGTCATTGGCATCTGACTTAATGAAAGAAATCACTGATATTTTGCAGTGATTGTTAGAATCAACTATGTCGCGTGCCGGACATTTCGTCCCTTGTTAAGTCCTAGACTGGACAGGGGCTGACGGTCACTCCTAATTGTCTCTGCTTGTGCTGCAGAGCCGTGCCCTCCGGAGGCGGCCGCGTGTCTGCTGGGTGGCTCCAAGCCCGTGAACCTGGGCAGAGTGAGGGATGGCCCTCAGTGGAGCGAGGGCATGACTCTGCTGAGGTACGTCGATGGTGACCTGTGTCCGGACCAGATCCGGAAGAAGTCAACCACCATCCGCTTCTCGTGCAGCGAGAGCCAAGTCGTAAGTGACACGCACAGCTGTCTCGGCCCCAGTGCGAGTCCAGGGTCAGCGAGACTGATGTCTCACTTCCTGGGATGTGAGTTGAAGAGCTCGGGGTGACCCAGCCTAACAAAGGGCGTGGGCGGCGCGGCGCGGCCTCGGGCCCTGGTCCCGGGGTGTCCACCCTGGCAGTTCTTGTTCCAGAATTCGGTGGTTCTGTTTGAAGTTTGACTCAGATCCCTGAAGGCCGGAGAGAGAACTGATATTTGATAACCTGCCCTTGTCTTCATGGAGGCACTTGGGTAAAGCGAAAGGTTGGGCAGACCCGGTTCCAAGGCAGCTCTTCCACTTCCTGGCCGTGTACCTCGGTCACCTAACCTCCCTAAACTGGGCACCTGTTACCAACACGAGCTTGGCCTGTCCTGCCAAATCGCTGTGAGGTTAGAGAGAGGAGGCGTGAAGCTCCGGGCCCTGTTTCTGGCATGTGGTTGGTGCGTGGTTACTGGGTTCTCGTCTCATCTCTGCATGATTCCTTCCCTGACGGGTTGGTACATGTAGTTCAGCAGGTGGGAGCTGAATTAATGGTTTCTCTGGACTGTTTTTTTCACCGCGGGAGCATCTCTGCCAGGGAGGTTAAGGTGCAGCCTGTGTGCTGTCTTGTAAGATTCGGGAGTGAGGTCAGGCTGGCCCAGTACACTCCATCCTCAGTGTCAGGACACAGCACCACCGTCCAGCTGCGTGCGGCCAGCCGTGGCGGGAGGAGCCTGAGGTCTGCCCCTTGACGGGGTGGCAGCTGAGGCTCCCCCTCAGGAGGCCGTGCAGAGGCTGAGCCTGGACCCCTGCGCCCCCCATAGACTCGCTCAGCTCTGTAACTGAGGAGAGAGGCTCATGGCAGAGCAAGACAGCTGCTTGGTCTGTGGAGGGCTCTGCACGCGGGTGCCAGGGGCTGATTTATCTGGGAAGGAGGGCGCTGCCGTACAAATCTTACCCTTTTACCCTCGCCGTGTGGACGAGACACGTCTGAGAGGCAGGGAGCCTTAGCCCAGGTGGTGGGGGATTAGTTAGTTCGTGACTAGTTCTCCCTGAGGGTCTTCGTGTTATGTCCCTCATAACAGATGTTGGTTCCATTTTTCAGGACATTATCATTTATTTCCTCGTTCGTGCCTCACGGTGGCCCTTTGAGCATCCTTCGCCACCCTGTCCCTGACCCCACCTTAGAAGCCTTAGCTGTAGGAAAACGTCCCTGTCCCCCTAGTGGATTTCCGGCTCTGTCTCACCCTGTGCGTGTCGAGCCCCCAGGGGTATCTCAGGAGCAAACCCTGACCCTTTGCTTCTCCCCAGTCGGCCCTCGTCCCGTGAAGACACCGAGACGGGTGTGTCACGGGCTTGTGGTGCGCCGCAGGGGAGCTCCTGCTTGACGCCAGTGGGCGCCGTTGCCTGCGTCAGGCGTGCACCCCGTCAGCAGCTGTCTGCCCTTCGCTTGCTTCTAGAACTCCAGGCCCATGTTCCTCAGTGCTGTGGAGGACTGTGAGTACGCCTTTTCCTGGCCTACGGCCGCTGCCTGCCCTGTGAGGAGCAACGAGCACGGCGACTGCCAGGTCACCAACCCCTCCACGGGTGAGGGGCGCTGCCGGCCACCCACCCCCGCACCCTCAGCGCACGCGCAGGCGCGCGCACACGCAGGTCCACGCGCGCACGCACGCGCACGTACACGTACGCACGCGCACGTACACGTACGCACGCGCGCGCAAGCGGAGAGAGGCCCAGTGTGAGGCCGGGGAGCAGGCAGCCCGGGCAGCAGCATCCTGTCCTGTGGGTGCATGTTGGGCGTTTTCTGCTGGATCTGCCCGGTCCTGTTGACTTGTGGTTCTTCAGTGGAGAAGAGACTAAGCACCTCCCTGAAAGCCGTGCTCCCCGTAACTCCTGTTTCTGGCGTGCTGGCCCCAAGCTCTAGGCTGGCGGAGCGGGAGTCAGTCTCCTGTTCCTTTCAGAGTTGATGTGGGGCAATGAGGAAACCACAGGATCTCAGCTCTGGGGCCCGGAAGGGTCTGGGGGTGGGTCACTGGTAGCGGGAGGGACGCCGGCGGGCCCTCCCAACCCCACCGGAATCGCCGTGGCCTCTGTGGCCCAGGCGCAGGAGGACGCCCTGAGCCGCTGTCTCCTGGGCACTTTCTAGCCGTCAGGAAGGTTTTGGGGGCCGCGTCAGTGAAGGGGGGCAGTGACACGTGACGAGGAATGAGGAGGCCCCATGGCCGGCGGGATCTGTGTGTGAGCGCCGCTGATGGGTCACGCTGTCCCCATCCCTTTCCCCGAGCAGGACACCTGTTTGACCTGAGCTCTCTAAGCGGCAGGGCCGGGTACACTGCCGCTTACAGCGAGAAGGGGCTGGTCTACCTCAGCGTGTGCGGGGACAACGAGAACTGCGCCCCTGGCGTAGGTGAGTGCGGCCCGCCCTCCCGGCCCCGAGGGCGGCCTCGGCCTCCGCGTCCCTCCGGCGAAGAGGCCAGATGCCTTCCTGCTTCGGCAGCGGTGGGCTGGTGGGGGCGTGGGGGCTTCGTGGCCACGTGATGGAACGCTAGATGGGTAACATTTGCTAAAAGCACGCGGGACCCTCCAGAGTGTTAGCTGTGAATTTCAAAGTCTGGTTCTGCAGAAAGTTCTCATCGGAAAGCAAGCGGTCTGAAGCCCTAATTGTGCGTCTTCCGCTCCCCCGTCTGCGTTTGGGACAGGGGCCTGCTTCGGGCAGACCAGGATCAGCGTGGGCAAGGCGAACAAGAGGCTGAAGTACGTGGACCAGGTCTTACAGCTGGTGTACGAGGACGGCTCCCCCTGTCCTTCCAAGACCGGCCTGAGCTACAAGAGCGTGATCAGCTTCGTGTGCAGGCCCGAGGCCGGGCCCACCAACAGGCCCGTGCTCATCTCCCTGGACAAGCAGACGTGCACACTCTTCTTTTACTGGCACACGCCCCTGGCCTGCGAGCAGGTGGTGAGTCGGGCCGGGCACGTGTGGCACGGCCCAGCCAGGGGCCCCGCTGCACTTCCGCTGCGACTCCCTCGGGCCCCCAGCCTGTCTCATCCGCTCCCGGGGCCCCAGTCGTACTTGGTTCAGAGTGCCCGGTGTTAGGTAGCCAAGCACTTGGGGACCCTGGTCCACCCTTCGTGCTCTTCTGGTTCAGCTTATATCCTCGTGGGTGACGACTTGGTGGTCAGGAACAGGTGCTGCAGACACCGACAAGGCGTGTTTCCTGCCTGACAGACGGAGTGTTCCGTGCGGAACGGCAGCTCCATCATCGACTTGTCCCCCCTCATCCACCGCACCGGGGGGTACGAAGCGTACGATGAGAGCGAGGACGACGCCTCTGACACCAGCCCTGACTTCTACATCAACATCTGCCAGCCGCTGAACCCCATGCACGGGGTGCCCTGTCCCGCCGGCTCCGCCGTGTGCAGAGTTCCCGTCGACGGCGCCCCCGTAGTGAGTAGGGAACCAGGGGCGGAGGCCATCCTGCAAGGCTTTTAACAGTCTCCTTCATGCCGTGTTTCTGGCTTTCACGGGAGAGTTTTCAGGCAGAAGGAATGGGGAAATGAGCCAGGACTACGTGAGTCTGAGTCCACTAGGGGAGGCGGGTTCTAAGGATTTGTGCATTGAGCTGTCGGCGGATGAGGGTAGTCAGCGGTTATGGAAATAAAACGTGAACATACACGTG
This sequence comes from Physeter macrocephalus, assembly GCF_002837175.3. Taxonomy (NCBI): domain Eukaryota; kingdom Metazoa; phylum Chordata; class Mammalia; order Artiodactyla; family Physeteridae; genus Physeter; species Physeter macrocephalus. The sequence goes on along the minus strand of NC_041223.1, from coordinate 7,742,248 downwards.
TAGACACACTGTTTTGTATCAGGTCAGAAGGCTCAAGGACGTTGATGGAACTTGGTTTCTTGGCTTACATGCGGGTCTTGTGTCATGGAAACGCTTGTGAAGTGCAAGCGGGTTCTTTGGTAAATGAGTTGTCGTTAAGGGTATGAGCTGGTTTGCTAATAGCCAAGTATTCTGTCTTCCAGTATAGATTTGGATCTCTAAACATTGTCTCCATGAGTTATATTCATGTTTTGTCAGATTCTTGGTATGTTTTATTTAAAATGCATCTCAAAAGTGGTGTGTTTGTCTGCATTCTTTAAACAGTGAGTCCTGTCATAAGGTATCTAGATGTCCTTTTAAAAAATGGATGTTGTCTGTGGTGTTGGTGGGGAGAGGCTTTGGGAGGGGTGGGGAAGTTGGCCGTGATGTGAACTTGACAGAGGCGTAGCTACGTGACAAGTGCAGGGCCTGGAGCAACCAGATGTTGGCAGGAAGTGCTGTGGTGTCAGCCTTTCTGGTGGTGCAGGGGGGGAGCCTTGGTGTGAACCACTTGCTGACAGATCCAGTCTGCTTTTGTTTTCCCATCTGGCTACCTTTTCTCAGATTTAAAAAAATGCAGGACGTTCTCTAATTAGAGAGGGTGTAGTGTCCTTGTGGACCTAACGCGCCCCACAGTGGTGAGCAAAGCATGTTGTGGCTTCATTCACACACACACACTCATCTCACGCACGCATCACGCACGTGCACACTCATCACGCACATATACGTGCACGCTGTTCCTGGCCAGTCACTTTCCTTTCCCGTGCGTGTTCATTTGCTCGAAAACACTGGCCGAGCGGCCCGTGTGTACCAGGGGCTGTGCGAAGCCGCGGAAGACGGCGGGGAGTGAGTAAGCGTGTGCTTAGCGCCCCCTGAGGCCACGCTGTGGGCACCACCGAGGAAGCAGCTGTCCCGGCGCAGTGCTGGGCGGGAGGAGACGGGCCATCGTTGGGGCGGCCACGTGGGCTCCTGCTTCCCACCAGCCAGAGCCAGAGACTGTGCGGCCGCCCCGGGGTAACCGGGGAGAGAAATTCCTGTTGCCTGGAATTGTCAAAAACTGACCCTGGGTAGAAGTAGAACCATTGTTAACTAGCGTGGGACCGAACCGGATAGCCGCCGGCAGGCTGAGGTCTCTTTGTGGCATGCCTGACTGCCCGGGCTTTTCAAGTGAGCTGCTCTTAACCCAGTGTCTTTAGGTGCTGCTCATCTTTGAAACAGACGGCATGTAATTTTTGCAATCCTGTTAGCCGTTACTCCGCTAACCTGGGGAAACATTACTTTTCTGAAACATTGCTCTTTTCTTTGTGTAGGATATTGGTCGAGTCACAGGACCTCCGATACTCAATCCCATAGCTAACGAAGTTTACTTGAACTTTGAAAGTAGTACTCCTTGCCTGGTGGACAGGCATTTCAACTACACCTCGCTGATTGCCTTTCATTGTAAGAGGGGTGTGAGCATGGTAAGTGAGCGCCTGTTTACAAGGTAGGAGCCAAAGTGTGGGTCGATGAACCAGAGCTGGAAACCCATAAAGCCTGTTTCGGACCAAGAATGCCTGTGTTCACAACGCCTGCCTTGCATCATGTGGTGTGCCAGTGGTGCGTGGAATAACTTAAAGCCGTTAATTTAACAATAAGTTAAACCCACCCTGAGTTACCAGGCAGATTTTGCTCACAGAGGCCTGTTGTACTTTAAAAACATGAAACACTTGAGCATAGAAGTGGCCTTCACCTTTGCCTACCAATATACAAAAGTGTCAACTTTGGTGTTCTTTTTTTAAATTATAACATTACTGATCTTATTCGGAAGTCAGATGTTTTGGCAGCTGTAATCACTCAGGACATGATCCAAATTTTGGAAGTCAGCAAACGAAAGAAGACCTCTGGAATCAAAATCGCTACAACAAATTTGTACGATCTGCTTTTAAGGAGGCTATTGATTTTTGTTTTACATGCATTTAAAAAACAGAACTGGTTTCCATTAAAAAAAAAAGTGCTATTTTATAAAGAGTTTTGCATTAGTTTTCTCTCGACCTCCCTCTGAGAATGGGAGATAAATTGGTAGATTGTGGCCCCTGTTTTGCACTGACTCAGAAGGGCCGCCTGATGTCGCATGGCTCTGCAGGGGCAGCTGGGCGCCCACCCACTGCTCCAGTGGAGAGCTCTTTGCTCCAGGCAGCCTGGCTTTCAGCCCCTTACCTGTGCTTCTGAAATCCCTAAAACTCCAAAAACTTACAGTCCTTTGACATGAGTGGACTGGGGCTACTTATGGTCTGTATTTGTCACAACTAATGTGAATATGTAGAAGTGTTAACGTTCTTGATTACAGGACCGTGTGTGTGTGTGTGTGTGTGTGTGTGTGTGTGTGTGTAAGACAAACGCATATCCTGAACTGCCTCTGAAAATCCTGAAGGTGATGAATTCTAAGGCTCTTGTGGCTGAAGGAGTGTGAGCAAAGGTCATGGTTCTGTAACGTGGAATCTCAGTAAGATGACATTCTGACTCCCTGGCCTGTAGCAGGCTTGTGAGGGAGAGGAGGGGGCTGTGGCTGCCACAGATGGGTGACTGGACAGTGGCAGGAAGTGGCCTGGCAACAGCCTGCCAAGGAGGGACAGTACAGTCATTGAGAGAAGGGGGAGAAACAAACCATTGCTTTCTGGGGCCTCTGCATATAGAGCCCCAGAGCTCCCAGACAGGCCTTTCCCTGTTCACAGACTGTTGGGGGTGAGGGTAATCCTGAGTGATCGAGGCGAGGGAAGCCGTGATCGTCGGCTCCCTTGTCTCTGCAAGTGGGGGCGTCTGGACACACGTCCGCGGGTACCCCTGGACTTGCGCTGGTCTCGGAGCAGCGGTGCGCTAAGAGTGATCAGTAATTTGGGGTTTTAGAAACGGTATCTCACGCTGCACGTGCAGTCAAGTTTGGAAAGATTTTCGAGGAGATTTTATTTCCCTGTGTTTTTTTTATCTTTAGTGGAGATATTTTCTTCACTTACATTTATAGAAAAACAGATTCTCAGCTACAGCTAAAAATGAAATTCCTCATCTGTTCTTGTGGCTGTCGCTGAATGAGGGAGGGAGAAAGCACCTTGATTTATATTTATTTATGATACTTGGCCTGTGGGTGTCTTGCCAGGTCACTTCTCTACCTTATTGTAAACATCCTCAGTTTCCAGAGATGGTGGAGCAGAGATGCATGTAGAATCACTTGCCTCCGTCCTTTGCAGCGGGAGGGTCTTGGTTTCACACACTTCTCTGTCACGACGTTTAAGGATCCCTCCCTCTCTGCCTTTGAGCTGGTAGCGTGGAGCACTGAGATGCTGCCCCCCTCTAGGTGCAGGGCCCCGGCCCGGGGGCAGCGAGGAGTTGGGGCGTGGGCAGGCCTGCCTCGCAGCGCTGGAGGGCAGTGCTGCTTCCTGGCCGCTGGCACGGGCGATGGCTGCCTCCTCTTGGAGAGAGGCCACCGTGGGTGGCCCCGAGCCCCTGGCATCTGGGGGCTGCACAGGGGCCTGCAGCCCCCGGGCCGCTGTCTCTGGCACCCGCGGGGGAGCAGGGAGGGTGCTGCGCTTATTCACCCGCGTGGGTCCAAGCCCAGGCCCTTCCTTGAAACAGGGGACTCCGAAGCTGCTGAGGACCAGCGACTGCGACTTTGTGTTCGAGTGGGAGACCCCGCTGGTGTGTCCTGACGAGGTGAAGGCGGAGGGCTGCTCCCTGACGGACGAGCAGCTACACTACAGCTTCAACCTGTCCAGCCTCTCCAAGAGCACCTTCAAGGTAGCGCTGCTCCCCCGGCGCCCGCCATCTCGGGGCCGCCGCCGGGCTTCTTTCTGACGCTCGCTTACGTTTCGCAGCGTGGCACACGTCATCGTTGGAGGACGTGTGGCCGCGAGGCGGTGCGTGGCGGGGTACGGCCTTACTCTGTCCCGGGTGGGGCTCGGACGGTGTGCAAACCAGTCGCGGCTCACACCCGAGACGAGCCTCACGGGGGCGGTTCTTTGTTTTGGAGGGTTCCGCGGCCCGGTGAGGGGGCAGGGGGGCTCTTCATGTCGCAGATGGAGAGCAGGAGGCAGCTCGTGTGTGACCGCACGTGGACACGTGTGTGGCCGTGTGCCCGTAAGGGGCGGGGCCGGCAGAGGCCACGTGGACCCTCTCTGTCTCCAGCGTGACTGCAGAGGTGCGGTGGGAGAGGGAGCTGTGGGCCCCCCGACTCGAACACGTTTGGGTGCGTAGGGGGCTGGCCGGCCCCGGCCTGAGCGCTGTGGACTGTTCGTTACGTGGCTGGGGCCGTGGCCTCCGTCCCTGTGACGTAGGTGTTGCTGAGTCGTGCGGCCGTGGACCGAGCCCGCGAGATCCCCTGCCTCTCGGGACGGCAGCTGGTGCGCGGTGAGCTCCGAGTTGTGTGCCCAGGTGCCAGCGGCCTGGCTGCCGTGACAGAGACCGTGCCTGGGCGCAGGCCCTCCTGACGGGTGCACAGCAGGTGCGGCCTGCAGAGGCTGGGCGGCAAGGGAGGCACCCTCGGTCAGGCTGCGGCCGCTCTGCGCTCAGCTCTGAGTCCTCGGCGCTCCCGGGTTACGGGGGGGAGACGCGGGCTTCGGGAAGGGGGGCGAGCCGCCTGGGGTCTCGCAGCTGCCGCCCCCCACGGGCCCGCGGGAGCACGGCCAGCAGGGCTGCCACCGGAGGGCAGCGCCTGGGTGCGGAAGGCGCCCAGAGAGTGGACAGGGCGTCGCTCTCTGGAGGGGGTCAGGGCCCCAGAGGCGGAGGTGCGCGCCGAGGCTCCCGGGCACAGCCCGCAGACCCAGCCGCCACTTGCCTGCACGCGCCCGCCTCCCGCAGCGCCGGCCCCCTGCACCTGGAGACCCCTCACGGCCGCGGGGTGATGTCTCTCCAGGTGACCCGAGACTCGCGCACCTACAGCGTCGGGGTGTGCACCGCGGCTGCGGGCCTGGACCAAGGAGGCTGCAAGGACGGAGGCGTCTGTCTGCTCTCCGGGAGCAAGGGGGTGTCTTTCGGGAGGCTGGCGTCGATGAGACTGGATTACAGGCACCAGGACGAAGCTGTCATTTTAAGTTACGCCAACGGAGATAATTGTCCTCCAGGTGAGTCTTGGCAGGGGGGCGAATTTTACGTTCCCAGGAAACGTGAAGTTAGACCTGGCAGCAGGCGAGAGCTGAGGAATGATGCTGTAGATGCCGCGAGCGCTGGGACCCTGGCTGGGACCATGGGACGCTCTGTCCTAACAGCCCCAGGTGTGCGCGCTTGGGCCCTCGAGCTGCTTGTCGCCTTGTGGCCGGGAGGCCTGGCAGTCCCCACGTTGGCTGAGGGTGACCGTTTCTATGGGGAGTCCTTGCTGGAGGTGACGGCGCCTGGTAAGGCACGGCCAACGTGGTGCCGATACTCAGGGTCACGCAGACGTCTTCTCTTTGCAGAAACTGAGGAAGGCGACCCGTGCGTGTTCCCCTTCGTATTCAACGGGAAGAGCTCTGAGGAGTGCGCTCTGGAGGGCAGGGCCAGGCTCTGGTGCGCGACCACCGCAAACTACGACAGGGACCACGAGTGGGGCTTTTGCAGACACTGTGAGTCGGGGAGCGCCGGGTCCCAGCCAGGCCCGTGAGGTAGCCTTGTACCCTTTGGAGGCCTGCCTCGTGCTCAGATCTTCCTGGGCGTCCAAGTAAACGGCAGTGATTCTGTTGCATATAGTCTTCTAGCCAGGGCTCTCTTCCAGAAAGAAAAGTCGTCTTTAATCGTTCCGTGGGGCGTATTGCTCCACCGTGAGCGTGCACCGCGGCGGGGCCAGGTGAGGGGCGGGTTCGAGGTGGTCAGTTCGCCCACTCCCCGGCTCGAGGGACTTGTGTCCACGCGCCAGTTTTCAGCACCGGTGATTCACGTTCACTCTCGGCAGAACTGCTGCTGCCCGGGGTCTGCAGGGTGGTGGGGGGGCAATCAGGCCTGCAGGGGCTCGTCGGCTGCCCGCCTGCTCTGTGGTGGGCTGGGCTGGGCGGGGGCGGGGGGCACGGCCAGCCGGACCCAGCATCCTTGCTGCTGCCGCATAGAGAACCGGCACGCGAGGGAGTCCTAGTAACGCGTGTGGCACAGACTGATGTGAGTTCCCAAGGAAGGCGATGGGATAAATGCGCGAGAAGTTGTTTAGTGTTTGTAAGTCATCAGGGAGCAAAGTGGTACAAATTAAGGAGTTACAAACGTTAAGTTTACAAGGGACTCTACTGTCGCTTTGTTTGGAGGCTTATTAGGGCAGCACCTTTCTCCTGGTCTGTCGGGGGACGCGTTTTTAGGTAATGAATTACAGGTATCTTATTGTTACTGTTTTCATTTTTTATTGTCATTCACCCATTAATCAAATACCGAATACCTGTCTGCAAGGCATTGCGCTATTGCTGTGAGGTTGTTAAGTGCAGAAGGAGATACTGTGCCCCGAGGGAACTTGGTCTAGCTAGGGTTGAGATACATGAATGGAACACAACGGGACCTGGCCGGGGCTGCGTGGGGAGCGGCCAGGGATGGACAGGGTCCCTAAGGGCCAGCGCAGCGGAGGCGGGGAGGAGCCTAAGGACGAGTGAGGGACAGACCGGGGCTGACTGGTCCCCGTGTGCTGCCCCAGCCAACAGCCACCGGACGTCCGCGATTATCTTCAAGTGCGACGAGGATGCCGGTGTGGGGCGGCCGCAGGTCTTCAGTGAAGTTCGTGGGTGCGAGGTGACGTTTGAGTGGAAAACCAAAGTCATCTGCCCCCCGAAGAAGATGGAGTGCAAGTTCATCCAGAAGCACAAGACCTACGACCTGCGGCTGCTGTCCTCCCTCACCGGCTCCTGGTTCTTTGTCCACGACGGGACCTCGTGAGTGCCCCCCACCTCGGCCGCGTGCTGACGGGCTGGGTGCTTGGTGCTTTAGCTCAGACTCTGAAGGCGGGATGGCCTCATTCCTCTGACGCCCAGGGTGGCCTGGTGCACAGCGGGTGGTTTGGAAGCAGAGGCGACAGAAACCTTCAGAACCCAGAGAAGCCGCTGGTCAGCTGTGGGCCTGGTGGAATTAGTCTCAGTTTGGTTCCTGTTTGTGAGGGGCAGCCGTCCGTGGCTGCGTGTGTCGGGGCGCGTGAACCGTCCCAGCTCTGCTGCCCGAAGTCCCTAGGCCGTGCTGGCCCGCGGTGGGTTAGCTGGACCGACTGCTCCCTGCATAGACCTTCCCCGAGGCGCTCCGGGATCCTTCCGTCCACACGGCAGGGGGGAGCGTGGACCTGGAGGGCCTAAGTAGCCGTAAGCGAGGGAACGACTCGCCGGGGTTTGAGCCGCTGCCTGTCCTGACTCTAAACCACCCGAGTGTCGGGGCTCACCCCGCGTGCCTGCCTGGCACACTCGCTTCTCCAGCATCCAGCCGCTCTTTGGCCTTTCTTGACCCAGAGACCTGCTTCAGTGCTGCGTCCAGAGGTGCTGTGAAATCCTTGGCTATCAGAACGATTAAGTTTTCTGAAAGGAATGGAAGGAGCTGCCCCCGAGTGTGCGGGACAGACACTGACCTTGCCTCTCTCTGTGTCGTTTTACAGGTACTACATCAATTTGTGTCAGAAAATATACAAAGGGCCCCTGGACTGCTCTGAAAGAGCCAGCGTTTGCAAAAAGAGCCCCTCTGGCGACGTCCAGGTCTTGGGGCTCGTTCACACGCAGAAGCTGGACGTCATAGGTAAGGCCTGGACCCTTGTCGCATGGTCACAGGTGTCGTGTCAGAGTCGGGAAGGTGGAGGTGTCTCCTGTGGCCAGAGGGTCAGCACTGGCTTTGGTTGAAGCCTCCAGGTGTTATTTTCAGTGACTGTTTCTCAGGCACTTGGTACTTCCCGGAGCATCAGAATAAGTACGGCTCTGTACCCACTGAGACGGCAGGTCCTAGTCTGTGTGTCTGGAGGGCTGGGTGATCTTGGGAAGGTATCTGTCCTCAGGAGGGGGGCAGAACGCTCAGGGTTCCTCGGAGACCCTGCTCCAGCCTCCGTGTGTATATATGCAAGTGTTTATCCGGGGAAGCCAAACGATGACATGAGAACCTGGTAAAGACGACTCAGGGCACGTTTTCGTAATGTTTTAATTCAGAAACACAAAATGAAGCTCGTCTTAATAGTTTTAATAGAAAATTCATCTTGCAGTTGGTTGTTGAAAGATCCTTTCATCATGTAAAAGGAAAAGGCAGGGTTTTCTTAGTTTAGGAACAGTCAGGTGCGTTGGGAGGACAAGGAAGAAACAACGTTCACCGTGCCTGTCTGGCTGGAGGGGGTCCCCGAGCTGTCCTGATTAGGACACGGGGAGCCTATGTCCACTCCAGCTGTTGACAGGGAGAAAGAGAATTCTGAGGAACCACTGTCACCCTTGAGAAAAACCCCGACTGCAGGTTGGAAGTGGGGTGAGTCACCCCGCCCCCCCCGCCGCAGGAGTGGCCAGACCTGGCCCACGGCTCGCCCTCCGCTGGAGATCTTGGTTGTAGCCGCCATGAAGGGCATAGGGTCTGCGGGTGGGTCTGTCCCTGCTGTCTCGTCCTCACATGTGGATATTTGACCCGTCTCTCCCTCGGTTTCCCACAGCCAGGTGACAAAAACTAGAACATTGACGCCTCGGGAAAAGATGAGCTAGTAAAACCTGTTCCCTGAGGCGCCAGGCGGGGTCTTACCCTTAGGCCCCAACAGGACGACCATCTAAGGCCAGTCGCCGTGACCCCCACGAGCATTTGGCGGGTGTAACCTTGTGGGGTGAAGAGATGGACTCTTGTCCCAGGAATTAACAGTCCCCGGCAACCAGGCTTTATACGTGTGTGCACGTGTGTGATTTACGCGTGTGTACACGTGTAGCCCTCAGTGGCCCGGGTAGGTGTTAGAGTCCATTTCACAAGTTGGGTAACTGGAGGTGTGGAAGGTTGAGTGTGTTGTCCATCTAGTATGGGGCTGGGGGCACTTCATCAAGACCTATACCTGTTGGTTTCACATTCCAGAAGTTTAAAAATTTCTCTTCAAAGCTGTGAAACCCTTTCTTACAAAATTGTCACCAAAGCCCAATATTTAAAACAAACTCACCCAGAGCAGCCTTGAGCCTGGGTGGGTCCGGGAGCGTGGGCCTCACCTCCTGTCGAGGGGTCCCCGTGCCTTGGCCACGCCCCGGAGAACACCTGGGCAGCGGGTGCCGTCCCCTCCGCGCCCCCTGCCTCGAAGGACGTGGGTCGGGTGTGTGAGGGTCAGACCGGAGGACTGTCCCGTGCTGGCCCCGAGAGCCACCATCTGTGCGCTGAGCCGGGCTGGCCTCGGGCACCCCCAGGACAGCTCTCGGCTGCCACTCGGAGTTGCTGGCCCCTGCAGGCTGGGCTTCCCCTGGTTCTTTGACCACGTCATCTTCAGAAGCAGAAAGAGCTCCATGTGGAGCCAGGGAGCCTGAGGAAACCAGAGCTGTTGTGTGTGGAGTGTCACGCTGGAGGGTGGATGTCTGGCGCCTGCCCTGTCCTTCCCGGGAGGCTCAGGGTGGGGAAGCGCCTAAAACGGCACAGAAGTTGCGCACGGCAGGGGGCCCTGCACGCACGCTGCACTGGGCACTCCCCGCTCGACTGCGGACCTCACGCTGCGGGGGTCTCCTGGCCGCACAGGTGAGGAGACGGCGAGCGGGGTCGGCTGGGGTCTGAGCCCCGGTCTCCTCTTGCTGTGCGGGCAGCGACGCGGGCCGGGCGCGGTCACCAGGCTTGGCGGCGCTGACGACCCGTGTAATGAGTCTCCAGAGGCACAGACGTTTGTTCGTGATACAGGTTTCACTTCTGACACTGGGGCTCCTGTGATGCCCTGGAAATAGCATCAGTTCAGGCGTTTGTGTTTCAGATGACAGAGTCATCGTGACTTATTCAAAAGGCCATCAGTGTGGTGACAATAGGACGGCATCCACCGTCATCGAGCTGACCTGTGCGAAGACAGCGGGCCGGCCTTCGTTCACAAGGTGAGGGGATGGGGGTCCCCCAGGGAAGCTGTGCGCAGGGTGTGCCGGGACCCCGTCGGAATTTCTCCCCGTGGTTTCCCCTTGGGGGCGGCGAGGGGCACCGGCCGCTGAGACCCGCGGCCTGGTGGAGCCGGGGCTGCCCCGCACGGCGAGGGGGTCCGTGGATGGGGGCGCGACAGGCGTAAAGCAGGATTTCACCGGCTTCCGGCTTTGAATGTCACAGTGTAACCAAAAGGGCATTGATTGGTGCCACCCAAGGCCAGCTGTTCAAGCAGCCTGTCTGGGACCCGCGGCCAGCACGGTGGCACCTGGGATGCTTGCTCTCGGATTATTCGGGAAACTCTGGGCAGCTCCGTGTGTGGGGCTGCGGGGGGGCGTTTGGCCAGCAGGGGGAGCGTGTGAGCTGCTGTGTTTGTGAGCCGCCAGACCCCTTCCAGAAGCTGGGCCTGGGAAAGGGGAGAGCCAGGCGTTGTCAAAGGGTTCAGTCACTTGGAGAGTCCGAGGTGCTTGTGAAGCAAATATTCAACAATCTAGGAGCAAATCTTTCCAGCTTTTAGACGTTGCACAGTTTGTAAATTTTAAGCATACGTGTAAGCGCTTGCCTGCTTTTTCACGTGGCAGATGAGCTGGATGGGCGTCTTCCTGATCGTGAGTCGCCCTCCTAGCCCGGCGGCGTCCTCTGGTCTGGGAGGGTGGCCGTGACCGTGGTCTGTGTGCCGCCTGCAGGTTCGACGTGGACAGCTGCACCTACCACTTCAGCTGGGACTCGCGCGCAGCCTGCGCGGTGAAGCCACAGGAGGTGCAGATGGTGAACGGGACCATCACCAACCCGGCCAACGGCAGGAGCTTCAGCCTCGGGGACATTTATTTCAAGTCAGTGGAGCAGCCTCCTTCTGGGTGCTGCCACGTGTTCAGATCTCTCCGCGGCCGAGGGCTGCGAGATAAAGAGGCCCAAGTGTTTGTGTGTTTTAGTGACTGTTTCCATGTAGTCGTCATATTTCGCTCAAACAGAGGGCAAGCGCTACTCAGCTGTTGAGTGTAACACCAAAGACGCTGCGTTCTCTTGAGCGTTAAAATAAAGCCGCCCCTCCTCCCTCGCCCAGGGCTTGGAGCTGGAACCTTCTGAAACAGTTTTTGATGAGGAACTTCCGGGCTTCCTAGTTTGTGAATTAAAAAGTCAGTTGCTCAGCGGTGTCACTGGGTGGGTCTCGGGGTCTGGGGCCGTGCCTGTGCGGGGGAAGTGGGCACGGTGCAGGGCACAGTATCTGAGAACAGCGCAGCGAAGCTCAGAGCATGGGGGCCGGCAGTAGGACGGGGAGGCGGCGGGCGGTGCCCTCGGCGGTATCTTGCAACCCTGCCCCGTACCTGGGCTTTGGGTCCAGGTGACAAAGGGCTCTCTTGAAGGACCATGGCAGTCACCCGACCTTTTCTGCCTCTTCAGGCGATTCAGTGCCTCTGGGGACATGAGAACGAACGGGGACGAGTACCTGTATGAGATCCAGCTGTCTTCCATCACGGGCTCCCCGAACCCCGCGTGCTCCGGGGCCAACGTCTGTCAGGTGAAGCCCAACGACCAGCACTTCAGCAGGAAAGTCGGGACTTCTGACAAAACCAAATACTACGTTCAAGGTAACTCTCTCCATCCATGTGCCACGTTTAACTTCCTTGGAGGAACTGTAACATATTTTCACAAACAAACGCCCTGCGGTTGAAACGTCAGATCAGTTTTAGCACAAAAGCCCTGGGTCCGATCCTGTGTCTTGACACGCGCTTGTCCTAGCGCACCGAGCAGCGTGTGTCAGACCCGAGCGGTTCACTGCAGGGAAGATTTACCTCCTGAACAAACAAGCAAAACCCGGTCTAAACCAGAGGTGGTGGGGTGGGCGTGCATGACGGCGTCCGGAATTCCCTTTGGTTTGGGTTTTGTCACAACACGTCTTTATTTTGAGTCTTCAGATGTTAACTGCAGAAGGGTAAGAGGGTTCGTGTTTGTCAGAAGGATGAGAAGAAAAGAGAGACCTGACCCAAGTATTCGGGTGGGTGTGGAGGAGGGCATTCCTCTGCACTGATGGAGCTTTTCCTTTGTTCCTTTTGTTCCCTTCCAGTTTTATTGACATATAATTGACATACAGCTCTGTATAACTTTAAGGTGTACAGCATAATGATTTGACTTAACATACATCATGAAATGATGACCGCAACAGGTTTAGTGAGCATCTGTCATCTCATATGGATACAAAATCAAAGAAAAAGGAAAAAAAATTTTTTTTTTCTTGTGATGAGAACTCTTAGGATTCACGCCCCTAATGACTTTCAAATGTAACATACAGCAGGGTTGATTATGTTTAGTATGTGGCATATGATATCTCTATTATTAGTTTATAATTAGAAGTTTGTACCTTTTGACCACCTTCATCCAATTCCCTCTCCCCCCAGCCTCCTCCCCTGGTAACCACAAATTAATCTCTTTTTCCGTGAGTTTGTTTGTTTTTGAAGTACAGTTGACCTACAATGCTATTTCAAAATGATGACCACGATAAGTCTGGTTACCATGTGTCACCACACAAAGATATTACATAATTATTGACTATATTCCCCGCACTCTACACTTCATACCCGTGACTCATTTATTTTGCACCTGGAAGTTTGTACCTCTTAATTACCCTCACTTATTTCTTTCCTAATTCCTTCTTGACCTTGAAAGAATATTTCCAGGAGGCAGCTCATGTGCTTTTGTTTTAAACAACTAGTCTTTCACTCTATACCATTTCATGATTGGATTTTTGAACCAGGTGAATGAACTCGCTTTTTAAACAATTAAATGTGTTTACAAAACCAGTTGACTTTGACCTCGAAGGGCTGCTGAGAGAGAGACCCTGGCGAGGAGGGGAGCGGCTGCTCCCTGAGTAGGTGTAGCCTAGAAGAGGACGTTTCCATGCTCAGGTACCCAGCTGGCCACTGCACTTGACCGCGCCCGCCGGGGGCTGGGCAGAGACCTGCCAGGTCAGTCTGGCTCGCTTCCGTGATTCCCTTTCATGGAGTCAGCCCGCTGGTCCTCTGGTCTCCTCCAGTGATGCTGGGTCGGATGCTGGAGTCGTGCAGTGGCTGGCTGGGCCCTCTCTTGAGGTGCTGTCCTCAGGGCCTGGCCCTGCAGTGAGTGCTTGGTAAATGTTTGTTGACCGACTGAAGGGCTGCTTTAAACGCCTCCCAAGGCCACTGCTCTGCAGAGAAGGAAAGTCCAAGCTCTTTTGAACACAGCCTGGAAGATTTTGACAGACTCCCGTTCTATTAGCAGCTGGGCCCGCAAACGCACCCAGACCCAGCCATCAGATCACTCCCGAGCCCCTGCCGGCCCCATGCGGCCAGTCCACGGGCCTTCCTGCTGGACTGCCTCCGCCCGCCCCCTCCTCCTCCTTCTCCTGCCTGTCCCAGCTCCGTGCTCCCTTCTCCTCACACCCAGGGGCACTGCTGCTGGTGTGCCTGCAGCAGAGGTCAGGCTCCATGCCGCAGCCCGGGTCAGGGGCCCAGCCACTAGAGTGAGAACCTTCGCGTCCATAAGGCCTGTGTCTAGTCTAGTTGGCCTCCTGCGGGTCCCCCAGCTTCAGGGTGTGCGTGTGTCTGTGTGTACGTATGTACACACACACTTGTGCGCGCGTGTTTATTTATTCTTGGTTAACGAAATCATTTTCAGACGTTTTCACTGCCTTCATTCACCAGTGCGAGGAAGTAGCTTTAGTTTTAAGCCTTCGTCCACATTTCAGGAAGAATGCAGTTTAACACCCTTCACGGGTCTGCATTCATCCGAGTGGGCAAGAGTGGGGAGCCGCAAAGCCCGTCTCTGGCTGCGATTCTGGCTGAGGTTCAGAGCTGCCACCTCAGTCCCTCGCTGGCTCACCAGTTTGTGCCCTCGTTCCAGCCTGGGGGACAGCCCACTCGGGTCATGGCTCGGCCAGTCATGAGTGGGGACGCGCGGGGCCGGGTCTCGGCTGCCCTCCGAGCGTGTGGCTGCACTGCCTGGTGCTCCAGTGGCGGCCGGTCGTGAGGCTTTGAGTCTCCAGCCACAGAGTTGTCCACGCAAGGCAGAGTCCACACAAGCTCCTCTCACTTTTGACACCGGCTGCGAGTCCAGGGGGCCCCATCTCCGCCTCAGATCTGATAACTCACTAGAGGGGTGCTCAGAACTCAGAGCTGCTCGAGTCGCGCTTACGGTTTATTACAGTGAAAGGATACAGAGTAAAATCGGCCGGCGGGAGAAGTGGGGAGGGTACAGTCTGGGAGGGAGCCAGATGCTTCTGTTGTCTTCTCCCTGTGGAATCAGGACGTGTTATGTTCCCAGCATAAACGTGACAACGCACACAGGAGCTCAGGAACTGACCAGGGAAGCCCACGCATCCCTCAGTGTCCAGAGGTCTTATTGGGGCTTCGTTGCATAGGCTTGACTGATTGATCACTCGGTTGGTAGGTTGACTGGCTGGTTGGTTGGTTAACTGGTTTGTTGGTTGACTGGCTGATTGGTTGGTTGGCTGACTGGCTGGTTGGTTGGTTAACTGATGCGTTGGTTGACTGGTGGGTTGGTGGGTTGGTTGGTCAACCTCGGTCTCCAGGTGGACTGATACCGTGTAGGCAGCCCCCCCATCCAAATCATATTGTTAGCGGAGGACAAAGGCCGGACCTCTTTTTGGGCAAGGTTCAAGTCTTTCCCACATTCTGACTTAGGGCAGGAGCCCCATAACGTGTGTTGAGCGGTCTGTGAGGGCTCATCTGGGACATTTGATGAAGGACCCTTACGTCTGATTTTAAGTCTCTGCAAACGTTTTACAGGCTATGAAGAGGTAAACTTGGCCCCCTACCGAAACACCAATGGTAATGGGGCTGTGCTTGTGTGTGCGCCTGCCTTGTTGACAGATGGCGATCTGGATGTGGTGTTTGCCTCTTCCTCCAAGTGTGGAAAAGACAAGACGAAGTCTGTCTCCTCCACCATCTTCTTCCACTGTGACCCCTTGGTGAGGGACGGGGTCCCCGAGTTCAGCCACGAGACCGCCGACTGCCAGTACCTCTTCTCCTGGTACACCTCTGCCGTGTGTCCTCTAGGGTAAGTGGGGCCCTGCCCCGCGGTGCTCCCTTAGCTCCAGGAGCACTGAGGCTGTGTCCCAGGGTGAGTTGTTGAGAGGGAGAAGCTATTACCTGGGCTGTGATCACTGTTTCTTCCCAGAGAAGAGAGCCGTGTTCCCGGGAGACGAGGGCGGCCAGCGTGTCCCTGAGCCTTTGCTCCAGAAGCGCCTCTGTGCTCTTGGGGCCCTGCACAGGGATCAGAGAGGCCTGGGGGAGGCGTGTTGCCCAAAGCTCGGCTTTTCTCGTTCCCTTAGTGACGAAGGGCCCTGTGGCTGGAGATCCTGCAGCAGCCTTTCCTAGTCCTCCTGCCTTAGTTTCATCATCAGAGGGCTCTGTCCGCTGTGTCCTCCACCTCTGGTGGATCTCATCTCACTGTGCAGGGCTGCAAAGGCAGGGCCACCGCCTGAGCTGGGCCTCGCTGGGCACTGGTGGTGGCGGTGGCTGAGCGTTGTGGCCTCCCCGCAGGGTGGGCTTCGACAGTGAGAGCGCCGAGGACGCCGTGCAGGAGCGCAAGGGGCTCTCGGAGCGGAGCCAGGCCGTTGGGGCCGTCCTCAGCCTGCTGCTGGTGGCGCTTGCTGGCTGCCTGCTTGCCCTGCTGCTCCATAAGAGGGAGCGACGGTAAGGACGGGCGGTGGGCCAGTGGGACAGGCCGGCGGTTCAGAGTCGGTATCTGGGCGGCTGTTTCTGAGCCCGTCAGCAGCCGAAGTGTGGCAGCGGTCCCCAAAGCTGTGTTTTGTAAACGTCTGCGTCCTTGTGACCACGTGTCCTGTCTGACCAGGGCTGTGGACCCTGTCAGGTCACGTGGCAGATGCTCTGCGGGCCTTGGCCCGGCCCACCTGTTCCCAGGATGTGGCTCTCTGCACATGTCCACAGATGGACAGAGAGTTAAACACCTGTCACGAGCTGACTTCCTCCTGATCAGCTGACTTGCCTGCCCTTTAGAAGGGGAGAATTTGTTAGGTGCCGGCTGTGACACCTCCTCCACTGGCTCCCCTTTGCTGGTGAAAGGTCTTGTCACTCACAGGCGGCATGACCGTCCAGCAGACTTCATGTCACACGTGAATGAGGCCCAGGGCTCTGTGTGTAGTCAGCCCTGTCCAGAGCGCAGGGACGGTCCAGCTCTGGGGCTCCCTGTTGCCTCTCTCACCTGCCCGAGGAGCCAGAGGCAAACGAGAGAGGGTCGGGGAGTGCTGACCGCAGCCATCCCGGCCCTGAGAGGCTGTCAGTGGGACACAGGATTGGGGCGGGAGGTCTGGGCGTGAGCCGGCCCAGTAATCTCAGCGCAGCCCTGGGGTGGCGGGAAGGTGTGGGTCGTCGTGCTGATGTGAGAAAGCAGAAGGACAGATGCTGGCTGACTCGCTCTGGCCCTTCTTACGCCATGAAAACGGGGAGCAGGATTTGGATCCGCGTCTGTCTGATTCCAAAGCGTTCTTCCTGCTGAACCGGTTTACAGCCCTGCTGTCGTGGGTTGAGGGAGCGCACGCTCTTGGGGGCGCAGCCTCCTGGTCGCGGGCACTCGGGAGCCGGAGGGGGGCGCGGCTCCAGCCTGGAGTAACTTGGGTCTCCTTCCAGGGAGACGGTGATGAGCAAGCTCACCAACTGCTGTCGAAGGAGCGCAAACGTGTCCTACAAATACTCAAAGGTAATCCCCTGCTGAGGTCTTCGGGTGGCTCCGCACGCACGCGCGCGGTCGCACTGTTGTCACGATGTTGGTCAGCGACTACAAGGCAACTGCCATCGCGGGAAGTTCGAAGGGGACGCGGGGAAAACGCTCCCCTGCTCTTCACCCGAACACACTTTTTGTTCTTTTCCCTTCAAGTTTTTCTCGCTGTGGTTGCAGCTAATTTCTTACAGTGTTTAGTGTTTATCTTCTACTTTTTTGGCTATTCTACAGAAAAAGATGGTAATGAACATTTCTGTGCCTCTGGCATTTGGATGACTTCCTTAGGATAAATGTCTAGGAATCGAGGCCGGGGCGCCTAAACGCCCTCGTGGCTCTGGAGTGTACTGCTAGCTGCCCTCTGAAAGGCTTCCCTCAACTACACTGATCCGCGCGGCCCCCGCGCGGCCTCCCTCCCTGCTGCCTGCGGGCGCCTGGGGCAGAGGGGCCCCGTCCCCCAGCACTGCCGCCTTGTCGCTGGCCGCCTTCCTGCCTCCTGGCGCCATCTGCCTTGGTTGGGTCTCAGCAGGAGCTGGCAGTCGCCAGCCCTCCCCTTCTCCCTGAGGGGGAACACGGGACCGTACGGTTGCGGTGGGCTGGGAGGAGGGCCCCGACTCTGGGTGGGTCATGGAGGGCGGGGGGCAGAGGAGGCCGACGAGGTCTCAGGCGGACCCACGGCCTCTGCCGTGTCCCGGCAGGTGAACAAGGAGGAAGAGGCGGACGAGAACGAAACTGAGTGGCTGATGGAAGAGATCCAGCTGCCGTCGCCGAGGCCCGGGAAGGAGGGGCAGGAAAACGGCCACATCACTACCAAGTCCGTGAAAGCCGAAGCCCTCACCTCCCTGCACGGGGACGACCAGGACAGCGAGGACGAGGTGCTGACCCTCCCGGAGGTGAAAGCGCGCCTGGGCAGGGGGCCCGGGGCTGACGGCGCGCACCCGCTGAGGCCCCCGCCGAGGAAGGCGCTTCGGGAGCGAGCGGACGACCGGGCGGGGCTGATGCGTGGGGAGCAGGCCAGGAGGGGGAGGCCCCGGGCCGCGCAGAAGACCGTGAGCTCCTTCCACGACGACAGCGACGAGGACCTCCTGCACATCTAGACCGCGGGCGCTCGGCGACTCCGCCGGCACCTCCAACCAAATAAGACTTTGACTCCGTGATGCTTCTATCATTTTTGCCTTTAACAAAAACTGTTTCAAAAGGGAAGAGTTTTGGTGATGGGGGAGAGGGTGAGGAGGTGGGTGCCGCTCTCTGTGGTCGCCGGCATGGGGCACCGCTCCAGCTGCCGGAGGGCGGCGCCGGGGCCCCGCGCTTAGTCCCAAGCCCTCGCGTAGAACGTGGCTGCCGGGCGCTTCCTAGCGCTCCCGGGCCAGACGCGTCTCGGAACAGAAGAGGGCTGCGTTTGCGGAAAACCCTTGCTGCTTTAGGCCCTGTAGGGTATTTGATCATTATATTTTAGCATTTAATTCTCTCCTCCTATTTATTGACTTTGACAATTACTCAGGTTTGCGAAAAAGGAAAAAAACAACAACAGCAGTTTTTTCCTGCCGGCAGGGGGTAATCTATCTGTCCATCCCTTAGCGGGGAGGCTGTTGGGGCGCTCGGGTGGTTTCATACGAGGTTTTGAACTGCTCCACGACACGTCCTCTAAGTTAGACTCTGCCGTTCTGTCTCTTTTCCCTTTTGCTTCTGTCTCGTAAGGGCGCGTGCGTGCGCGCACACACACGTGTGGGTCCCTAGTGCCTGGGCTCTGGAGGGTCTGCCTGCTGTCTGCCTCTAGTCAGTAACGGCTGCAGCTTTTTGCATGACGTCTTCAATCCTAGGTGCACCGAGCACAGTTATCAGTATTTCTTTCGCCAGCTGGTGAAGTCAGACAACCCACCCAAAGATTGATTTGTGCGTGCGTGTGTGTGTGTGTGTGAGAGTGTGTGTGTGTGAGAGAGAGAGAGAGAGAGAGAGGGGAGGCTGTTGGGGCGCTCGGGTGGTTTCATACGAGGTTTTGAACTGCTCCACGACACGTCCTCTAAGTTAGACTCTGCCGTTCTGTCTCTTTTCCCTTTTGCTTCTGTCTCGTAAGGGCGCGTGCGTGCGCGCACACACACGTGTGGGTCCCTAGTGCCTGGGCTCTGGAGGGTCTGCCTGCTGTCTGCCTCTAGTCAGTAACGGCTGCAGCTTTTTGCATGACGTCTTCAATCCTAGGTGCACCGAGCACAGTTATCAGTATTTCTTTCGCCAGCTGGTGAAGTCAGACAACCCACCCAAAGATTGATTTGTGCGTGCGTGTGTGTGTGTGTGTGAGAGAGAGAGAGAGAGAGAGAGAGAATAGAGTTGAGATGTCAGACTTTTTTCTGGACTTGGGGGTGTAGGTCTCACCTCTTCAGGTTCTCACGATACCACCTTTACTGTGCTTATTTTTTTTAAGAAAAAAGTGTTTATCAACCATTCGACCTATAAGAAGCCTTAATTTGCACAGTGCGTGACTCACGGAAATTGCATGAAAGCCAGCGGGCCAGATTCTCGCTCCTAGCGTTGCACCTGGATTCCTGCTGGGGGTGGGTGGGGAGGGGGCGCGGCCAAGGCCGGCCTCTCAGTCTGCAGGACGGGAGGGCGAGACCACTGTCCTTCCCGGCTGTTGGCTCCTTTCTTGAAGTGTTTAATGAATGACTTCTCTTGCATTATAGAACTGTATATAGACTCAGTGGTATTCATATCCTGGAAAGCAAACCAACCTACAGGGTTCCTTGGTTTGTACTCCGTTTGGCTGGCTTATTTGATTTCAACATGAGTGTATTTTTAAAAATTGATTTCTTTGCTCATTTTTTTTTTTCAATCAAATTTACTGTAATATGAGGTATTCAACAATTTGAATAAAAGATAAATTATTAACCAGGTGTTCCTGCTTTTTCCCCACGAGAGTGAAAAGCTGCCTGGTTGGTTGCCAAGCCCAGTGCCCTCTCTGTGCCTCCTGTTACGTGTCCGGATGGCAGCCGACCCTGCACGAGCAGCACGTCAGCTTTCCCTCTGGAGTCTCCCCGCGTGGCGCAGGTGCCCACCCGAGGCCCCGGGGCTTCTGTCAGCTTCATCCACACCTGATGCGTCCTCCTTCTGAGAAAGGGTATTGCTACCAAAACAACCACCGTGCGTGCAGATCCCATACTACCGGAAAGCATCCTGCTGTGCAGCCCAAGCTGCCATGGGGGCAGGAGGGGTTCTCCTGCACACATTTGGTTTCCATCTGAAATTACTGACTAGTAGTAACGAGAGCTTCTTAGCTATTACCGTGAAAGCAGACCAAACGGAGTTACTGCAATGTCAGCCTAGACTTCTCAGAGTCAGCATCCTTCCCTCCTCATTTTCTGATTATTTCCAATTGGGGTGACTTTTTTTTTTTTCTTAAGGATTTTGCAACGTCTCTCCTGAGACAGACACTCGGGGGTCTCGTAAAGGTTTACGTTGTGACCCCAGAGTTGCTGGTCCTCGGACACTGCGTCCAGGGGGCTCTTCTCCAAGCCGCTCCCCTCCTGCTGAGGCGCGGGGGGCCCGCTCTGTCCGGAGGGGCACCTGCAGGTGCTCACTGGCCCTGTTGCTAAACTCGATGGTGGGGAAGTTCTCCGTCTGCACCTCGGGCCGCCTGCCCTGGTGCCCAGCTCGTGCCGGCCGCAGAGGGATGGGGAAGTGACCACGTGCGTGAGGCTTTTGCTCAGGCTCTTTTCTTGAGCCCCTGCAAACAGACTAACAGTCCGTGCCAGCTGTGGTCACAGGTAGTTTAGGAAAACGCTCCCTGACAGCAAACAGGAATTAGAATCTTTTAAGATTCTAGTTAGTTTCCTTTTAACCAAATTTTTTCAGCCCGCCCCCCACACTGCTTTTTTGAGACTGTCCACTGAATGGTGGAGGAATGGGATAAGTGGGGGGGTCAGGACGGTGTAGGCAAACCCTGGGCCCGGCCCAGGAAATCCACGGGAGAGTGGCAACGCGGCTGAATCCATTTCTCCACCGACCTCTGACGTAGGCTGATCATCCGACGATTGCTTTAGGGAGGCTGACTGCCACCCGGGCTTTCAGAAGGAATTCTTTGGTCCCTTCGTACCAGTTCAAGACGTGGGCATGGAGGTGTTAGCTTCCCTTCCAGGGGATCAGGTCACAAGGGGATGGTGTGCCTCAGGAACGGAGGGTACTGGCCAGCTTAGATTGACAGGACCCCCTTCACCGGCTTTGGAGAATCCCCGCGACTCTGACGTCGCGACACGACTTCTTATTTCCCCAAATGAACGTGGCTGACGTGGGGCCAGCGTCTCCCAAGGGAAGCTGAGCATGCTGTGCCTCCCGGAAGGACGGGTACCCGGGGTGGCCCGCTGCACAGGGCCCGGGCGGGGTGGCCGGGCCGGGTGGTCCTGCAGCTCCTCTCTGGGCTGGGGTGGGCCCGGAGACAGGCAGCTGTGTGCTCGGGGCTGGAGGGGCTGGAGGCGCCGCGAAGGTAAGGCTGGAACAGTCCTGGAACTTGGAGAGTCCCATGGAAGTGGCTGTCAGTACCACCCTGGGGGAAATAGTGTTTCCCATCAAGATAGAGGGAAAGGCCGGAGTTAGGCCGTGAATTATTAGTTACTCACTCATATTTCTTTACCTCTTATTCTGTTTTGACCAGTTTGTGAATCAAATTCAATGACATTTATGCTGTTACTTTGATACTCGCGGAGTTAGAGGAGAGCAAAGCCGAGTGGTCCTGTTGGTCGTCAGCCCTGGACGGGGTGACAACGCAGGTCACCCGGCAGTTGCTCTCAGCACCGTCCTGGGGAAAGTGGCCCGGGGAGCAAGCCTCATTCCACCAGAGCAGGGAAGTGACGTGGGTGCTGGATCCCATGGGGTGGGTGCCTAGAGGGTCAGGTCCCAGGCAGACCCTGTGACCCTTGGCTTCAAATTTAAAAAAAAAAAGGTGACGAGACATACAAAGAATTTGAACATACAGGACAAAGAACTCTTTTCCCTCAACCGTGCGAGAGTGAGCTGCCTCCCTGGTGCCTTGTCACCCCCGGCCTCTCAGGATGTCACCCCCCACGAGCACGAAGCACCCTCCGGACCCAGAACACCCACGTGGTCCTGCCAGTTGTCACGGCAACGCCGTTTTCACTAAGAGGACCCCATGCAGAATCCTGTCCAATTCAGTTGCCCTGCCTCTCTTGAGTTTCCCTCAGTCTGGAAAGTTCCTCAGCCTTTCTTTGACTTTGGTGACCTTGACACGTGAGGTCACCCTCCTCATCCTGATGGCGCTCTGGCACGCCTGACGGTCACTCTGCCCTCAGGGACGCCCTCGCCCACCCTGCCGCTGGGACGAGGCCTGTCCTGCTCTGCCCACCTCGTGGCTTTGGGCCTCGTTCTGGAAGCACGGGGCAGGAGGCGAGGGGCTCAGGATGAACGAAGTCACACTGGAACTAGAAGATTGCGTCGGCACGTGGACGGATTGTCGTATAGTGGCATTTCCCCAAGTGTGCCCCACGGGACACTTGTTCTGTGTGATTATGACAGATGTTCTGCAAAAACTGGAAACGACTTACGTTCAAGAAAGTTTGGAAAATGCTGAATGAAAGGTGAATGGCTTTTCTTGCTATGAGGCTTCTCAGAGAGTCTTTAGAAGGAGACACTGCTGGGCGAAATTACAGTGGGAAACGTGGCCGGTGAGTCTCCGAGCAGGGGAACGGCACGCAGCAGTCCCTGGATGCTGGCCCGTGTCCCCTCGGGGGACCTGGTGGGGTGTGGACAGCCCACTGAGGGTGCTGTCTCCATGGGCACGGCTCTGTTCTTCTCCGGACAGTCCCGAGGAGCAGGGTCGTGCGTTGTCTGCTCGAGAACACGCCGCTGCTGATTAATGACAGCAAGGCCAAGTGGGCACCCGCTACCTCAGACCCGCCCTCCCCAGAGGAAGCCTCCGCTCCTCCCCCCGCCTTTTGCCCCCGCCATTTGTGTCCCCCCAGTACTTCTCTCTCCTTGGGGTCAAGTTCCTCAGGAAGTTGACCCTGAGCCCCGATCTTGAAGTACAGTTGACCCTTGAGCAACATGGGTTTGAACTGCACGGCTCCACTTAGACGCGAACTTTTTTCAATAAATACCACAGTACTACCCGCTCTGTGGTTGGCCGAATCCGTGGATGCCGAGCTGTGAGTAGGGAGGAGGTGACTCTGGGCTTGAGCACCCCCGGATTTCGGGGCACGTGGGGGTCCCTGGCACCGGCCCCCTGTGGGTACCACTGGGCCACTGTACTGGAACCACTGAAATGCTGCTCTGACCCCATCCTGCATTTATCTCCCCACATTTGAACGCTGGGGTATAGACGTTGTTACGGGTTGAATCTCGTCTCCCCAAAACCCACATGTTGAAGTACTAACCCCAGTACCTCAGAACGTGACATGGAGACGGGGTCTTCACTGGGGTGATCAGGTGAGGTCAGTGGGGTCAGTCCTAACCCGCTAGGGCTGTGTTCTTACAAAAAGGGGAAATTTGGACACAGGGACAGACGGCACCGTGGGAGGAGGTGTGAAGAGACGGAGGAGTCGGCCGTCCGCAGGGCAAGGACGGAGGCCTGGCACCGCCTTCGCTCGGCCCTCAGTAGCAACCAACCCTGCCGACACCTGAATTCTGGACGTCTGGCGCCCAGAACTGTGAGGCCATGTACTTCCGTTGCTTAAGCCACCCAGCCCATGCTACTTTGCTATAGGAGTTAATCCAGAGATCAGAGGCCCAGCCTCTGGCCTCCAGGAGCTCCCAGGCTCCCAGAGCGGCCGGGCAGTGATGAGACACGTGGAGGGCGACCCCAGGGCTGTGCCGGGCGCCGGCCCCTAGGCCAGGCTGCCCTACGTGACCTTTCACTGCCTTTCACGCCCATCGTGGTCCACGCCAGCCGCCTTTCCTGGGATTTCCTGCAAACACGATGCAGAAAATCCATGCGAACAGTCCTGCAAGTCTTCCAGGCCGGGTACCACGAGAGACGCCGGCACAGCTCCTGAGTCACGCGGCATGTTACAGACGTGCCCACAGGTGCACGGCCCTGGGGTGGCAGCTGGCGCGGGTACATCTTTAACTGTGCCCTGGCCCGGGGCCCCTCTGGCGTCCGTCCTTTTGCTCCCGTCACTGGCTCTCCGGCAGCCCTGCCGGCCTCCTCGCTAAGCCCGCCGGGCCTCTGCCCCTGCCGGCCCCTCTCTGGAACGCTCTTCCTCCATCCGCAGGGCTCGCCCTCCTCCCTCCCTCAAGGCTCACATCACCTCTGAGAGGCCATCGCTGACGGCTGGTTCTGCGGCCACAGCCCGCACCTTCCTGCTCAAGATCTCCTCCGCTGGGCTTCCCTGGGGGCGCAGTGGTTGCGCGTCGCCTGCCGGTGCGGGGGAGCCGGGTTCGCGCCCCGGTCCGGGAGGATCCCGCGTGCCGCGGAGCGGCTGTGAGCATTTAAAAAATTAGGTCAAGGGGTTTCCCTGGTGGCGCAGCGGTTGAGAGTCCGCCTGCCGACGCGGGGGAGCCGGGCTCGCGCCCCGGTCCGGGAGGATCCCGCGTGCCGCGGAGCGGCTGGGCCCGTGAGCCGTGGCCGCTGGGCCTGCGCGTCCGGAGCCTGTGCTCCGCAACGGGAGAGGCCACGGCAGGGGGAGGCCCGCGTACCGCAAAAAAAAAAAAAAAAAAGATCTCCTCCGTCGCTATTCCTACGTACCACGATACAGTCTAGCATTTCCCTTGCTGAGTACAGATCTCTGCTCTGAGACGTCTGTTTCTCTGTTCACTGCTGCGTCCTCAGTGCCCAGAGCAGAGCCTGGCAGACAGTAGGTGCTCTACTTCGTGCAGTGGGTGAGTGAGTGGGTCCCTGCGCGGGGACGGGGCGGTGGGTCGCCGAGGGCTGAGCGGCTTCCCTCGGACGAGGCTTCCGCACGGTGACTCGAGGCTACCCCGCCTCGAGAATGTTGGGGCCTCATCAGGAATAGAACCGAACCGGCTCCTGCCTGCACTCGTGGGCTAGCCCACGTCCCTGGAACCCCAGCCTCGGTGGTGGCATCTGCGCGCACTCGGCCCTCTGAGCCCTGGAGGTGGGGAGGGTAAGTGGGGGTTTAATAAGGCCCGGTTTCTGCTGCCTGTGTCCTGGGACAGGTGAGGACAAGAAGACTGCCATGGGCAGCTGAGGCAGATGCAGGCCATTGGGAGGGCAGATCCCGGTCCCTGGAGGAGAAGGTGGAGGCCGAGGACGCCTCTGCTTTGCCCTCTGATTGAGGCCTGGGCGGGAGCATCCTGCCTGGCAGCCTTCTGTGTCAGTGGCTTGGGTGCCGGCAAAGCAGAACCATCAGCTGGCCGCTGGCTTTGGGGAGGAGCCTGGGTGTGGGGGACAGTCCGCGCCCCTAAGAAAGGCTGGGCCTTTGATGGCCAGGCTGGAGTCTCACGGCGGGCTCCCGTGCTGTTCCCGCGCTTCTGGCCGTTTCCGCGCTTCTCGGTGCAGATAACACCTGTCCCCTGATGGCCTTACTGAGCGGTGCTGCTTTGGAAGAAGGTGCCGGGGTCAGGGGCTGAGAGGAGAGGTCTGCTCCACCACGACGGTCCCCTCCTGAGAGCACGGAGAGGGAAACAGCGACCCTGGGCTTCGGTGCCGGGGCAGCCGCGGCCCCCCCGGCCCCGCCCGACCGCAGCACAGCCCGGGAGGAGGACGCCAGTGGCGGCAGGAGCTCCGGTGCCGCGATCGCAGGGTGGCAGGCAGGCCCGTTCCCCCACAGCCCTTCTGGAAAGTCAGCCCGGTCGTGGCGAAGTCACGCCACTGTGAGGGTCACCTGAACCTCGGGAGCCCTGGTGGCGGGTTTTCACCTGCAGATCTGGACTTGCCCCTAACGCCTCTTCCTTCTCTGTTTTCCCGGAGGGGAGCCCGGCCTCTCTTCTTACTTCTGAGGCCTCAGGAGGTCCCAAGGCCCGGGGTGAACTGTCCTGGAACAAAAGAAGCATATTTGCGTGAAATCTGTGTTTCACTGGCCCTTGGGCAAGTTGAGTGGAAGCACGAGAGTCCTGGAAACTTGGTCGCTGGCCACTGGCCCTGGGGCTTCCAGTGAATCGATTTCTTGAGAATTGGCCGGGAGCCAGCAGCATGACAGTGGACAAGGGACTGACCTCTTGGGCCTTGGTTTCTTGTCTCTAACACGTGGGTAACTCGAGGGTTCTCGCAAGATCACGTAAATATCAAGATCAGTGAGGAGCCTGGCCCGTCACCCGAGAGGCCAGCGAGGATGGTGGCACCGGCCTTCCCCAGCTGGCACTTACCCACGGGCCTTGGTCGCTTCTGCCCTCTGCAATCTGAGCCCAGGTGGACCCGGCCACCCCGATGTGCACCTGGACCAGGGGCTGGGAGACGGGGAGGGAGCGAGGCAGGGCAAGCGGAGGGCCCCCCTGCTCTCCGGTCCAAGAGGACGAAAGAGCTCCCAGGCCACGGCGAGCCGGAGGGCGCTTCTGCCCAGAGCCGGGAGGCCGCTCTCTCCCCGGAGAGAAGTGGGCAGTGGTGTCCGGCCTGGCCGGGGAGGCGGGGGCACGGAGGGTCCTGCTTCCTCCCCAGGTTGTGCTGGGAGCAGGATGGCACCCTGGCTGCTTCCCGAGCCGAGGACTCACGTCAGGGGAGCCCGTGCATTTGGGGCTGGTTGCGTTAGAAAAACCCAGTAGCTTCCTCCAGTGCAGGGAACACCCAGCTCTCCCTTCTCCCGCGAGTCCCCTTCACTCCTCACACAGGACACTTCACTTTTGGTCACCAAACGCGGGGTGTTTTCCCCACGCCAAGCACTTCTCTGCAATACCAGCTGAGTGTCCCACAATGTAGCCCACTTCTGACACCATCTACCTGGAGAGAGCGTCAGACCCCGCAGGTTAAGGGCTCGGACCCACGACACTGCCCCCGCCCCTCGGATGCTAATCACTGTTAGGGCCCCAGGTGACCCACAGTTCTGTCCGACTTAGCTGTAAATCAGGGTCCCATGACCTCTTCCCCCTTTGCATTCAAGTGGTTTGCTAGAGCGGCTCAGAGAAGACAGGGAAACCTTGATTTGTTCACCAGTTTATTAGAGGATGCGGTGAAGGATCAGAAGAACAGCCAGAAGAGGAGATACACAGGCGAGGTCGGGGAGGGGCCCGGCGCAGGAGCTGCTGTCCACGTGGGGCTGGGGGTGTGGGTGTGTTCGCTCCGAACCCCGGCTGCTGGGATTCTAATGGACACTCCACCACATCGTCGGCACGAACCCCAGTTTCAGCCCTTCTCCCTGCTCAGGAGAATGGGGGCAGGGCTGAAAGTTCCCAGTCTCTAATCACGGCTTGGTCTTTCCTGTGGCCAGGAGCCATCCAGGAGCACACCTGGGGCCACCTCGCCGAACGGAAGACACTCCTATCGCTAGGAAATGTCAAGGGTTTCAGGGGCCCCGTGCCAGGAACAGGGCGGGTGGGGGGAGACCAAGATAGAGCGTCTACTATCTCACTCAGCGCCTGGCCTGGGCGCGCCCAGGCCCTGCCTCGGGGAGGTTTGCCCCCAGCCCCCTTCCTTCCCTCCCCAGCAGCGAGGCTCCGTCCAGGTAGGGCGGGGGTTTGCAGAGCTGCAGCCCCCCCGAGGCGGGCTGTATGACCAGGCCAGCCGGCGGCCAGCTCCCGTTGTCCACCGAGTGACGAGGCGAGAGCCCCGGGAACGAGACGGCGCTCTGGCAGCCCCTGCATCTGTTATCTGGCCCCCCGTGCGCACAGGGAGGCGCCCGGCCTGAATGTCGGGCTGCGGTGGGGGAGGGGAGGTGTTTCCCGCCTGTGGCTCTCTGAGGTCTTCCCTCGGCGTCTCTGGCCGGGGCCCGTGGGGGTCTGTGCCCAGACGGCCGCCTTGGCCCACTTTCCTGAGGATTCAGGGTGTCTCACGAGTCCAGCCGCCGGGAGCCCGCCTGGGGACGCGGTGAAGCTGGGTGAAGGCCCACGTGGGTCCCAGAGAACGTGGTCGTCCTACGTTGGGACAGGGAGGTAGGCAGACGGGTCCGTTTGGGGGGCTTGGCTCTCCCATCACCCCAGCCAGACCCTCACTCCCCGCTGCATCAGATGCCAATCCCAAGTAGCAGGTCCTGTAGCCGTGCCTGGCGGCCAGCGTGCTGTCTTTGGTTTATCTGGATGAAAAAGAGTTTTAAGGTCGGTCATCCCTTTGGAAGAGGCTGCGGGGACGCTCCCGGAGCCCTTGCTCGCTGCTCTTGCGCTTTGAACGCCAACTCAGCAGAATTAGGCCCTCAGCCCAGGGGACTCCGTGGCCCAGCAAACCATTTGGCCAGACAGCCTCCCGCCCTTGCCTGAGACCCGTACCGCGGGGTGAAAGATTATTTCCAGCTGGTTGGCTTCCAGGGCTGTTACGCTTAGACAGCAAGTTGATTTCAGACCAGCCCATCGCACGGCAACGCACGGGAGACACTGACCCCGGGCCCCGCGGCCGAAGAGGTCCGGTCAGAGCTATGAGCGCGGTGGTGCAGTCATGCTCACCGTGGACGACGTTCTGCAGCAGGTCGGGGAGTTTGGTTGCTTCCAGAAGCGAACGTTTCTCCTCCTCTCTCTGCTCTCTGCCGCCTTCGCCCCCATCTACGTGGGCATCGTCTTCCTGGCCTTCACCCCGGACCACCGCTGCCGCAGCCCCGGGCTGCCCGAGCTCAGCCGTCGATGCGGCTGGAGCCCGGCCGAGGAGCTCAACTACACGGTGCCGGGCCCCGGGCCCGAGGGCCAGGCCTTCCCCCGCCAGTGCCGCCGCTATGAGGTAGACTGGAACCAGAGCGCCCTCGGCTGCGTGGACCCGCTGGCCGGCCTGGCCGCCAACAGCAGCCTCCTGCCTCTGGGCCCCTGTCGGCACGGCTGGGTGTACGACACGCCCGGCTCCTCCATCGTGACCGAGGTACGAGCAGGCCCTGCGCTGGGCCCAGCCTGTGGGTTTCAGGGCCAGGGAGGAAATATAGGACAAAGACTACGAGGTTCAGCTTCACGTCGGGAAAGAGGGAGCGGGGCTGTGTCCACTGAACTCTAGCATCAGCAGGCTCCAGGCTGGGCCCTCGGGATTCTTCCCTTGTTTCATCCTCCACAGACTCTGGGTGTTAAAGGAAGAAACCGAGGAGAGACCATCGAGAGCCAGGCTGAGCTGGGTTGTTCGGACGCGGGTATCTGGGGAGACCGGGGCTCCTCTTCTCTCTGCCCCGCTGGCTCCCCGGCAGGCCTGCAGAATTCACCTGGGGTCTAGCTTCCCCACTATTAGAATTGTGGAGCTCCCCCCGTCCCTCCCCGCACCCCCCCGCGCCCACCGCTGCATTCAAGAGCCGTGGACACGTGACAGCTAAACACTGGCCTCTGAGCTGGGTGGAAGCTGCCCTGGAGTCAGACAGAATCCCAGCCATATGCCCCGGATTGGCTGAGCGAGACTGAGCAGGTTACTCAACCTCTCTGAGCCTTAGTTTCCTCATCAGTAAACCGGCGATGATAATGCCCTGCCTTCACAGGGGTCAGCACGAAGGTGCTGAGCAGACAAGCCGAGCTACGCTGGGTGTCCCCCTGACGGCCCGCGGGAGAGGGGGATGGTGGCAAAGGCTTTGCCTGCACAGTTTAATGAGTTGCCTGAGCGTTTTCTTTGCGAATATTTTAGTAAAAAGGCACCAGGTTTTTTTTCCTTCACGGACCCTTTGGAAAGTGTTGTGCCGTGACAAGCGTGGGCACTTGGAAACTGGCCCCAAGGTCACGTGGTGAAGCCGCAGACCCGAACTATGCAGAGTCTGTCTGTTAGCAAAGCTCGGTTTCGGTGAGGGTGCTACTCACCTGAAACAAGGGGACTGAGTCGTCTCAGCATCAACACATCTGGGCTCTCGCCGGAGAAAAGCGCCGTGTCCGCTCCTCTGGCCCCTCCAGCTCACTGTCTCGAGAGGGCGGGGGCCGGAGCAGGGAGTTTCCCCAAAGGGGGCAGCAGGTGCGGGTGCCGTTGCACGAACATCTGATCTCCAAGGCATCCTCCAACGATAGATGTCCGATTGGAAGACTCATCTCCCAGGGATACTGAACTGTCCCCTAGTCTCGCTGGGAATCTAGAAACAGACCAGGACGGGGAAGTAGTGTTCTCTGTGGCTGCAGTAGCTGCTTGGAAAGGATCAGATGCAAGAATTCATCCACTCACTCCTCCATCTGTTCATTCAGTAAACGTATTCTGAGCTTTTCCTCTGTTCGGGCACTGGGTGTGATGCCAGGAGGGAGACAGAGAAGAAACCTATGAGGTTTAAGGAGTTTGCGGTCTCCAGGGAGTGAGGGACAGATGGCAGCGGTGAGAATAAGACCGGCGTCCCAGACCATGTGTGGGAGATGCAGAGGGGCCAGTGGGCTCTAAGGAGGGGGATCTTAGCTACTGAGCTGATCACGGGGGCCTTCCAGAAGGAGGTGGCATTTTTTTAAAAATTGAAGTATAGTTAATGTACAATGTTGTGTTAGTTTCAGGTGTACAGTAAAGTGATTCAGGTATACATACCTACATATCTATCTTTTTTCGGATTCTTTTTCCTTTAAGGTTATTACAAAATATTGAGTATAGCTCCCTGTGCTATACAGTAGATCCTTAGGAGGTGGAATTTGAATGGAGCCTCGGGTGGTATTCTGAGCAGCAAGGAGCGGGGACAGAGTGGGCTGGGAAGCGCGAGCAAAGCTCAGGGCAGAGGGAGCCGGTGCTACGTTCGGACGGCGACGAGCTGTTAAATTGATTGGAATCCAGGGTCCAGTAGAGGAGTCCCGGGGGAGAATGGTGGTGCCAGCTCCCCTTCAGGCCAGAGCACTGAGTCCTTGCGCAGGTCACCAGATAAAATACAGGACGCCCGTTAAATATGAATTTCAGGTAAACAACGAACACTTTTTTAGGATAATTAAGTCCCAGGTATTGCACAACATTTGATACAAATGTTGTGCAATACCTGGGAATACAACGAGGCTGGGAATGTAGACGCTGCAGGGCAGACTTATACTAAAAACAGTTGTTTACCTGAAATTCCAATTCAACGGGGCACCATGTATTTTTTTCCCCTAAATCTGGCCACCCTGCCTTCGTGCCAAACAAGGGAGCTTGCTGGTCAGGCAGAGGAGGAAGACCATCCTCGCTGGACCTTGGGGGTGGTCCAGGCGCTGGTGGGCGTGGGGCTGGGGGCTCCGTCAGGCGGGGAGAGCTTGAGGAGGCCGAGACATGAGGCCCGGCGGGACTGTCGACCAACATGGCTGTCGCAGGAATGAAAAGAAGAACCGATCGAAGAGACACAGGCCCGGCAGGGGCCGGGGAGAACGAGGGGCCGATTTGCCAGAGGGTTCTGGCTGGGGAGGAAGGGGAACCGAGCTCCTGAACACTGAGACTGGAACACAGGGCAGGAGCAGTTTGTGCAGGTGTGGGAGCCTGGCCAGGTGGTGGCCTGAGCGGGGCGGTGGACTTGGAGACGAGGGGACACAGAAGCGACTGGCCAGCTGTGGGCTTCCAGTTGCCCTACGATCCAGCGTTGGGGAGGCCTGGGAGGGCGAGGTGAGGGGCTGTAGGGTAGAGCTCATCTGGGGACCCGCGGAGCGTGAGGGCCGGTGGGGCCCGGCTGGAGGCGATGAAGGGCCATGAGAGCGCGGGCCTCCAGGTCAGCAGTGGGGAACGATTTCCCCCGAAGGAGCGGGCTTCCCTCTAACTCTCCCTTCCCACCGCCTCGAAACCCCTTTGGCCTCCTCTCCTCATCCAAAGCTGAAGCTTAATTTGGAGGGAATTCACCTTTGTTGTTCATTTCTGCAGAAATAATCTTTAACTTGGCCTTGCCTTGGACATTGGAACTGGCTTAAGGGAGGACGATGAGGCGACCTGTTTGAACACCCGGCTCCGCTCCCCGCCTCGTCCTGGGGACGGAGGTCAGGGTCCATTGGGGGCAGGGACGTGCCGTTTCCAATCTCGCCTCATCCCGGGGTTCACCTGGATCCCGACCCGTATCTGCTGAGACAGGATCCACGGGAGCCTGTATTCTAACGAGGACGCCGGGTGACTCTGTGCTCGGGCGAGCTTGGTGAAAACTATGTTGCTCTATAGGCTGTATTCCCACCTCACGGCCTGGTCCCAGAGAAATTCCAGCAGGGACGGTGACCCGGCCTAGGACACCCCATCCTGCACTCCCCCTGTGCAGCCCCAGGCTTTCCCCAGGGGCCAGGCTTGTCTTCCTGGTGGCACAAAAGTGTCTGGGGGCAGTGGCAGGCTTTGGGCGCACAGGGCCAGGCAGGCTTACGAGCCTTGCAGGTGCCTCCAGGCCGAGACCCTCAGCGCAGCTGGGGGCAGAGTCCTCAGGGAAGGCGGGGTGAGCAGGGAAGGCCGGGTGCCCCCTCCTTGAGCTCCGTGAAGACTCTGGCTTCTGCACGGCCCCGGGGAAGGATGGCACCCAGGGCATTTCAGGAAGGGTGGCAGGGACATCTTACAAAGATGCTGACTGCAAAGAGTAGAACAAACCCAGGGCAAAAAGCCGGTGCCCTGCGGCTGTGCTGAAATCTAGAACGCACAGAAAGTCGTCTTGGGCGAAGTGGGCGGAGGCCGCAAAGCGGCAGCCGCAGGTGCAGACCTGGGACAGCTAGATAACACCCAGGAGGGGCCTCCCCCGCGTTCTGCTGACACGGACCAGGCAGCAGCAAAGCCAAAGATCTGCAGGAGAAGCTTCCTGGCGAGGGCGTGTTTTCAGCTGAATTTTAAAGGGAATAAACACCTGGACCGGCAGAGAATGGGAGTGACTGGTATCTCATCCTGTCTCTCAGATCTGAGCTACTCCTGCGAGCGGACAGCGGGCTCTGGGCATGAGACAGATGGTAGCGCGAGCTCAGTATCAGTTTCTGAAAGTCCAGTGGCAGCAAGGGGTTTTTACCTATATTTTATTTTTAACAGTGTTCATGATGGATCCCCGGGACCGGGAAAAGGGCAGGGCTCGTGTAGGCAACTTTAGATTTTTAAAGGTGGTGGGTAACAAAGCCTCCACGGACAAAGTTAAATGGTTTATTATCTACCAAACCATTTGCACATGATCTGTCCCTGCACTGCCTGCACTAGCTCTGTGACGGTGACAGGACGGGCACCACACACCTATCGACTAGGGAGACTGGGGCCCAAAGTCGCTAAGCGACCTCCCCGCATCACACCCCCCAGTGTCGCCTGCTGGGGCGGAACCATGAAACCAAAGCGTCCCTGGACACCACCCAGCTGGCGCTGCGCCAGGAACGGGGAGGCGAGGGCCCCGGCTGCCGCGCCCCAGCCCCTCTCGCGACCCTGGGGCGCCGTCCTGCTCTCTGCACCTCTGAGCTCCAAGGGGTGCTGCTCCGCACGCGGGCCTCCCAGCTCGCCCGGGCGTGTGTGGGCATCACCACGCGTGTGCCAGGCACGGAGGGAACCCCCCCACACCCGCGTCCTTCCCCAGGGGACCCGCTCCTGCCTTTGCCTGGGTCGTTCCCCCTCAGTCCCTCCCTCCGAGTCTCCTGCCACCCCTGGGTCCCCCCCACCCCCCGCGCACTGTGCAGCACACAGGCTGCTCCCAAGAAGCTCCCACCGCAGGGCCTCTGCCTCTTTGCTCAGCAATTCTCGTGTTGACACAGCTCCGTCAGTCAGGGCCAATTTACATAATTACTGGTATAATTTGCATAGTTAAACATATAATTAGTATGTACTTAATTAAGGGCCTTGACCAATTCTGGAAAACACTTATTTTACCACATTTCTGTCTTTGGATAATTACTTTGCTGTATTTCCTTTAGAAACCTTCCCTTTTGGCCATGCTGTCGTTTGATACCTTGTCGGTGGCACTTGACAACAGCCGCTTTAGTGTATATTGACGGTAAAGCCAAGATAAAGATATTAGGCATATAATGACATTGACTGAGATTCACCAGAAACCTTGAATTTGTCTTATGAAAATGTGGTAAAAAGATGTGAAGCACCTGGGGGACCCCACATTTTGTGTTGTGCGTTTACGTGGTCCGGAAGGAGGGTGGAAGGTGTAGTTTGACTTACAAATGGTCTTGTGTTTTCGGCCCCTCCGACCGCCGTGTGACCCGCAGTTTAACCTGGTGTGCGATGACTCGTGGAAGGTGGACCTCTTTCAGTCCTGTGTGAATGTGGGCTTCTTCCTGG
This sequence comes from Physeter macrocephalus, assembly GCF_002837175.3. Classification (NCBI taxonomy): domain Eukaryota; kingdom Metazoa; phylum Chordata; class Mammalia; order Artiodactyla; family Physeteridae; genus Physeter; species Physeter macrocephalus. The sequence goes on along the minus strand of NC_041223.1, from coordinate 7,708,362 downwards.
GCTCTCTGGGCGTCGGCTACATTGCAGACAGGTACGTAAAGGCCGATCCGACTAAACGGCATCAACACCATGGAGAGAACGGACTTTAGGGGCCAATGGCGGGAGAATGTGGCCAGTGGGAATCTGCAGAAGCTGAGGGAGACAGGACATGGCAGTGAGTGCTCTGGACTTTGTGGGGCAGCAGGACAGAGGCAGGTGGGGATTTAGGATGGATTTCAGAGGTTGAAACTACATGCAGAGTGTATAGCTGGGGTGCGGGGCTGAGGAAGGGGGACAAAGGCACTGTTTATGCGTCTAGCAGATGGGCGGAGGCAGGCAGGCCCATTTTTTGAGACGGGACAGAATGGGTTAGGAACAGCCTTGGTTGCTGCTCTTTGGGATGAAGCAAAGAGTTCTGTCTTGGAAGTGATAAGACTGGAGATGTGTTCAGAGTAGCCTGTGAGACAGAGAAGAGATACCAAGTAGGCAGAGGGATTATGAGGTCTGGGCTAGAGTTAAATATTGGGGATTTGTCACCGGCAATTGGTATTTAAAGCTATAAACCACGTCTGAGATAAGCTAGGAGAGGGCGTATGGAGAGAAGATCCACATGTAGAAGTTGGTGGGCAATGGCAGTGTCAGTGGAAGGTTGAAGGTAAGTGAGAGATGAGAGAGTGGATTTTTGTGTGCGGACACTTCCCCCCACACACCCCCGTATTTCCTTAAAGCATGTTAATTTCATCTCTACATGTGGGAAGAAGTTGGAGTGAATTTTTCAGTCACAATATATTAGAATATTTTTAGCATTTATTTATTTATTTTCAGGAGTAGATAATTTTCATGTATGAGTTTAAAAAATATATATTTGTTTTGTTTCTTAAATTCCACACGAGTGAGATCACATGGTATTTGTCTTTCTCTGCCTGACTACTTTCACTTAACATAATACCCTCTACATCCATCTATGTTGTCCCAAATTTATTCTTTTCTATGGCTGAGTAATATTGCATTATTTTATATATATATATATACATATACATATATATATATATATATATATACACACACACACACCCCAAATCTTTATTCATTCATCGATTGATGGACATTTAGGTTGCTTCCATATATTGGCTATTGTAAATAATGCTGCAATAAACATAGGGGTGCAGATATCTTTTTGAACTAGTGTTTTTATTTTCTTTGGAAAAATACCCAGATGTGGAACTGCTGGATTGTATGGTAGTTCCATTTTAAATTTTTGGAAGAAACTCCACACTGTTTTCCATAGTGGCTGCATCAATTTACATTCCCCCCAACAGTGTACTAAGGTTCCCTTTTCTCCACATCCTTGTCAACACTTGTTATTTATTGTCTTTTTGATAATAGCCATTCTGACAGGTGTGAGGTGATATCTTGTAGTTTTGATTTGCATTTCCCTGATGATTAGTGATGTTGAGCATCTTTTCATGTGTTTGTTGGCCATCTGTATGTCTTCATTGGAACAATGTCTATTCAGATCCTCTGACCATTTTAATATCTGGTTGTTTGTTTTTTTGATATTGAGTTGTATGGGCTCTTTACATATTTTGGATATTAACCTCTTATCAGATATATTGTTTGCAAATATCTTCTTCCATTTGTAGACAGCCTTTTCATTTTGTTGATAGTTTTTTTTGTTGTGCAAAAGCTTTTTAGTTTGATGGAGCACCATTTGTCTGTTTTTGCTTTTGTTTTCCTCGCCTGAGGAGACATATCCAAAAAATACTGCTAAGACTCATGTCAAAGAGCATACTGCCTATGTTTTCTTCCAAGAGTTTTGTAGTTTCAGGTCTTACATTTAAGTCTTTAATTCATTTTGAGTTTATTTTTGTATATAGTGTGAGAAAGTAGTCTAGTTTGATTCTTTTGCATGTAGCTGTCCAGTTTTCCCACCATCATTTATTGAGGAGGCTGTCTTTTTCTTATTGTATATTTGTGCCCCCTTTTTCATAGATTAATTGACATATAAGTGTGGGCTTATTTCTGGGCTCTCTATTCTGTTTCATTGAGCTATGTGCCTGTTTTTGTGCCAGTACCATACTGTTTTGATTACAGTGGCTTTGTAGTATATTTTGAAACCAGGGAGTCTGCTACCTCCAGCTTTGTTCTTCTTTCTCAAGATTGTTTTGGCTATTTGGAGTCTTTTGTGTTTCCATACAAATTTTAGAATTATTTGTTCTACTTATGTGAAAAATGTCATTGGTATTATATGGTATTGTATTGTATTGAATTCAATACATTGTATTGAATCTGTAGATTGCCTTGAATGAAGTATGGTCATTTTAACAATATTAATTCTTCCAATCCATGAGCACAGTATATCTTTCCATTTTTTTGTCTTGTCTTCAATTTTTTCGTCAATGTCTTATAGTTTTCTGAGTACACATCTTTTACTTCCTTGGTTAGATTTATTCCTAGGTATTTTACTCTTTTTGATGCAATTGTAAATGGGATTGTTTTCTTAATTTCTCTTTCTGATAGTTTGTCATTACTGTATTAAAATGCAACAGATTTCTGTATATTAATTTTGTAGCCTGTAACTGCTGAATTCATTGATTAGTTCTAATAGTTTTTTTGGTGGCATCGTTAGGATTTTCTACATAAAGTATCATGCCTTCTGCAGTGACTGTTTTACTTCTTCTGTTCCAATTTGGATTCCTTTCTTCTCTTTCTTTCTTTCTTTTTTATTCCTTCCTTCCTTCCTTTCTTTCCCTTCCTTCCTTCCTTCATTCCTTCCTTCCTTTCTTCTTCTTTTCTCTCTCTCTCTCTCTCTCCCTCCCTCCCTCTCTCTCTTTCTTTCTTTCTTTCGCTAGGACTTCCAATATCATGTTGAGTAAAAATGGTGAGAGTAGATATCCTTGTCTTGTTCCTGATCATAGAGGAATTTCTTTCAGCTTTTCACCACTGAGTATGATGTTGGCTGTGGGTTTGTCATATATGGCCTTTATTATGTTGAGGTATGTTCCCTCTATACCTACTTTCTGGAGAGTTCTCCATTATAAATGCAGGTTGAATTTTGTCAAAAGCCTTTTCTGTATCTTTTGAGATTCTGTATCTATTGAGATTATCATATGGTTTTTATTCTTCAATTTGTTAATGTGGTATATCACATTGATTGATTTGCAGATATGGAACCATCCTTGCATCCCTGAGATAAATCCTGCTTGATCATGGTGTATGATTTTTTTTAACGTATTGCTGTATTTGGTTTACTAATATTTTGTTGAAAACTTTTGCATCTATGTTCACCAGAGATATTGGCCTGTAATTTTCTCTTTTTGTGGTGTCTTTGTCTGATTTCAGTATCAGGGTGATGCTGGCCTCTGGCCTCTTAGAATGAGCTTGGAAGCATTCCTTCCTCTTCAATTTTCTGGAAGAGTTTGAACAGAATAGATGTTAACTCTTCTTTAAATGTTTGGTAGAATTCACCTGTGAAGCTGTCTGGTCCTGGGTTTTTGTTGGGAAATTTTTTTTTTAATTACTGAGTCCATTTCATTACTGGTAATTGGTCTGTTAATATTTTCTATTTCTTCCTGATTCAGTCTTGAGAGATTGTATATTTCTAGAAGTTTATCTATTTCTTCTAGGTTGTTCATTTTATTGGTGTATAATGATTCATAGTAATCTCTTATGATCCTTTGTATTTCTGTGGTGTCAGTTGTAACTTCTCCTTTTTCACTTCTGATTTTATTAATTTGAGCCCTCTGTCTCTTCTTCTTGATGAGTCTGGCTAAAGATTTATCAATTTTGTTTATCTTTTCAAAGAACCTGCTCTTAGTTTCACTGACTTTTTCTATTGTTTTTTTTAGTCTCTATTACACTTATTTCTGCTCTGATCTGTATAATTTATTTCCTTCTACTAACTTTGGGTTTTACCTGTTCTTCTTTTTCTAGTTTCTTTAGGTGTAAGGTTAGGTTGTTTATTTGAGATTTTTCTTGTTTCCTGAGGTAGGCTTGTATCACTATAAACTTCCCTCTTAGAACTGTTTTTGCTGCATCCCATAGGTTTTGGATCATTGCGTGGATGACTCTTTAAAACAAGATGGCTGTGAAGGAAATGGGGAAGTGGAGAGGTGAAGGGTCCAGGAAGATGAGACAATATCATGGAGAGAGCAAGGAACCAAAGGGGCTCAGTCAAGGGCTGGACCCAAGTGCAGTGGGTGAGGCTGCCTTTGGGAGGAGACACAGGAGAAAATGGATGCTGGTACTATTATGTCTGAACATTCTTGGGTAAGAAGATGTGGGCTTCAGACAAGAAGTGTCTGTATACAGAAGTCTGAGGCAAGAAGACATGGAGTAGATAAATGAAGTAGACATGCTGGAAGCCAGGAAGGAGGATGACAGAGAAAAGCAGAGGGCTTGCTGGGCTGGGGGGGCAGAGATCCTGGGTGTGGACAAGTTCAATGTAACCACATAAGAGGTTGGTCCCTTCCTTCCTTGCCTTACTGCCAGAGAACGTGGGATAAGGTTTAAAAGATCGAATCAATAAAGCACAATTATGGGATGAAGTGTTAGCAAATAATTTGCCCATTTTATTCATGAAAAAGGAAGGGAAAAACACTTTTCAATAGTTATACTATTAGGTGCTTCCCTGGTGGTGCAGTGATTAAGAATCCGCTTGCCAATACAGGGGACATGGGTTTGAGCCCTGGTCTGGGAAGATTCCACATGCCACGGAGCAACTAAGCCCGTGCGCCACAACTACTGAGCCTGCGCTCTAGAGCCCGTGCTCCACAACAAGAGAAGCCAGCGCCATGCGAGGCCCACACACCGCAATGAAGAGTAGCCCTCGCTCACAGCACCTAGAGAAAGCCCACACGCAGCAACGAAGACCCAATGCAGCCAAAAATAAATAAAATAAAATAAATAAATTTATTAAAAAATATTTATACTATTAGAACTGAAGGTTTTCCCAGAAAAACTTGTATGACCATCGATAAGACTAACTATGTGGGGGAAAAGCCTGGTTTCTGGTGCACCCTGTTAATAATAATACAGTCTGTTAAATACAAAGGTAACGAGAGGAGATGAGTCTGAGAACTAGAAGAGTCACTGAGGGAGGCCACTCATCCTTGGCTGAGGGGCCATATGGCTGAGAGCGATCAGGATTCCTCTTCAGAGTGGCTTAATTAACCTCGCAAGAGCCGCTGGTTGCTGTTCACCGAGGATGGACCAGGTCAGGCTTTGAGGAGGGGCAGTGATCAACGGACTGCACGGTCCCTCAGAAAAACTGTCTTGTCTCCCACTAGAGACACTTGCTGTCCCACCGTCCCTGTGAATACTCAATGGTCACCTCACCTCGCTGTCTCCTTGCTCTGCAGGTTTGGCCGTAAAGTATGCCTCTCGGCCACCACCCTCCTCAGCGCCATCTTGGGCGTCCTGACGGCGGTCGCTCCAGACTACACGTCCCTCCTGCTCTTCCGCCTGGGGCAGGGGCTGGTCAGCAAGGGCAGCTGGACGGCTGGCTACACCTTGAGTAAGCATCCACTGGCCTGAGGTTTCCACACACTTTAAGAAGCCACGGAAGTCAGGTAGTGGGGTAGAATGGGATGAAGCCGAATGTGGAGCTGGACTTTCTCGGGGAAGACGATGTTTGCAGGGTCTAGAGAAAGTGTGGTCATTCTAGCTGTATTTGCTGTCTGTGTGACTAGGGCTGGGCATGCTGTCAGGATGGCCTTCTTCTCTCTCCTCTCTCTTTCTTTTTGTTTGAGAGACACTTAAATAACCACTTAAATAAATCAGTGTTTCCGTATCAACTAATCCGTCTGGGAAAAGAAGATCACATGTGATGTGGTTACAGCGATAGGGGGTGTGCAGGAAGGGGAGACAGGTGGGAGAGTATTTTAACATTTTAAATATGAAAGAACCAGCATCTTTCAAAGTAAATACAACAAACTCAACTGGTTTGAAGGACACTAAACAGTTAGGAGAGAAGACATAGAGGAAATAAAAGAAGAGATAAACATAATGATTTTAAAAAGTGACGTGTAAAGCAATGTAATTCTATATACTATTTTTTTTCAAATTTTCTCTGAAGGGTAAGAACAGAAAATGAAAAATGCTTCCTTAGAAGAAGGTAGTATAAGAAGCATCTGTGCATCCCTCAGCCAGTCTGGGGCACATCAGACAGCAGTGGGGGTAATCCCCATTTCTGCCATGTCTTGCCATCTCTGAAAACGACGTCCTATGGCTTGGCATCCTGAGAAAGAGTTCACTAGAACCAAGAAAAATCATATTCCTCCCTTGAGAAACCATGAACACGCTGGTTAAGTTTAGTGAGTTCAGCACATATTTAGTGAGAGCCCAGCCACCTATATGCTGAACATGCACTACTTGGCACATGGTGAAGAGGATTAATTTTGAGGTCAAATCTACACCCAACACTGACTGGCTGTGTGGTCTTACGGACAAGTTCCATAACCTCTCTGTGCCTCAGGATCCTCCGCATGGGAATGACAAGGCTGTGAGGTAGATGAAGTGCCCCAGGTGTAGCCTAGAGGGATGCCCGCCCCATACACCTCCCTGCAGCGTGCGCACCTGCCGCCATTTGGCAGGCAGGGGGCGAGATGGGGTGCCAAGAGAGATAAGGCCCCTGTCCTCCCTCAAGGAGCTCAAACGCTAGAGAGAAAGGGAGACCCACCGGGAACCCTATGTATCTGTGGTGGAGCGAGAGCTGCCCCTGGCTTTGTTCTTCCCACACTGTCCCCACTTGCTTGTGGGTCACACACTCCCTGGTCCTGTGCACGCGGCTCCTGGTCAGTCCGCTGTACTGACTCCTCATCTGCTCCCTGACCCCTCACCGTGGCAGGACCCAGGAGCCTGTCCTCCCCCACCCCCCAGCCTGTTCCACCTGTGCCCCCCCCACCAGCCCTGCTGTCCCCTTTACTTTCAAAATCCCTCCGGAACGCCATTCATCTCACTCCTCTGCTGCTTCCACGGCTCCCAGACAGCAGCCTCACCTCACCTCCACGGTGGTCTCCCTGTGGCACCTACAGGGGAGCCCAGTGAGCCTTTAATAGACGTGAGACCGCGTCACCCCTGTGCCGCAGCGGCTCTGCGTTTCCCGCCCTGGAAGCCAATGTTCTCGGCAAGCCTATGAGGCCCCCCAGCAGGGCGCACTGCCCCACTGACGGAGGGTCCCCGTCCACAGGGCTACCGCGCTGCTGTTTCCTCTGCCTGGAACTCGCCTCGCCCTTCTGTGTTCGGCTAACTCCCTCACCTCTTGCAGGTCTTGACTCAGGTTTCATGCACGAGCTCCACCCCACTGCTCTCTGAAACTCTGCAACCCCTCCACCCCGGACTCTCCTGAATGCCCTCGGGCCATTTGCCTTTTCTCTCCGCACAGCGCGCGTCGCGTTAGGACCCGGCTGTGATTTACTCACTTGTGTGTGTCGTCCACCATCTCTCACGAGAATGCGGGCTGAGGAGGGCAGGACTCTGCCGACTGAGCTCACGATACATCCAAACACCCACAACAGGGCCAGGTCCCCGGCGGGCACTCAAAGACAGGCGTGAAATTAACGAGCGCTCCCGGGGGTCGTGGAAAAGGGTCCGGCTCGGCCTGGAGCCGATGGGACGAAGGTTCCGGGGAAGAGAGCCCGGCAGCCTGAATCCTGCCGCGTGAAAAGGAGAACTCCAGACGGCAGATGGGGGGGGGTTTCAAAGAGGGGCGGCTGGAGGAGAGCCGGGACCAAACGACTGGGCCTCGTGGGGAGGAGGCGGCGGAAGGGCGTTGGCGGAAGGAGCCGCCGAGGCGCATGGAGGGGGCGGGCGCGCGCGTGCGCACCGCCCTGGCTTCGCTCCTCGGTGGAGCCCACCAGGGACCTCTCTCCTGTTTCAGTCACAGAATTCGTGGGCTTGGCCTACAGAAGAACGGTGGCGATCCTCTACCAGGTGGCGTTCACGGTGGGGCTCGTGCTGCTCTCCGGGCTGGCCTACGCTGTCCCTCACTGGCGCTGGCTCCAGCTGGCAGTCTCTCTGCCCACCTTCCTCCTCCTGCTGGGCTACTGGTACTGTGTCCTCGCGGGGACCCCGTCTTCCCGGCGGCCAGGGAGGCCCGACCCACAGGCATGGGGCTTACAGCCTTCTGTGCCATTTGGGGAGTTCTGTCACATTCCCCAGGGTGCTGCCCTCAAACAGAGCTGCTTTCAACTCCCGTCCCCAAGATAGAGGCTGGAATGCTACGAGTCAGACAGAAGCGCACCGAGGCACAAAGTAGGCATCTGCTGCTTGTCGAGTGAATGAAGGGATGAAATGACCTTTGGGGAGGGTGCACATTAAACCGTTATGAACAAAACCCGCTCAAGTGAGCTGTTAATCTTATTAGCTGTCAGCCCTTGGCAGGGTGAAGGGAGGGGCAACTAGACAGATGAGTTTTTATTGTGGGAGAGGGAGGCGGGGGTCGGTGGGTGGGGAGGTGCGTGGCAGCAGAGAGGTTTGTGGAGACAACGATCGCGTCCGTGCAGCTTTTGTCACCGTTTCGCTGAGGGCAGATCTTATCCGTGGGAGGCATCGAGTCCACCCAGTTTCTCAAAACTGCGGCTCTAAGTACATTCCCGTTCAGGAAGAGCCTGCTCCCTCTTTGTCAGTGTGAAACAAGGGGCCCTCCAGTGACGGGACCCCCTGGCTGAGTCCCGAGGGCCGGGTTGGGTGAGACTATACCTGTGTGTTTTCAGATGACCAGAGATTCCCAGTCTTTGACTTTATAACATCCCTGTCCCATTTGAAATAGACGCCATGGTGTATCTGATGCTAAAAAAAAAGTGACTATAGTTTATTTTGTTTTGGAAATATCTGAGACATGTTCAACAGCCCCTGTCTTACAAGGAGGCATCTGCTGTATCGCAAGGGGCGGGGCGTGTGGAGCATCCATTATGTGTGAGAGATTTCCTGGGGTGGGGAGAAGGGCTGCTGGCTTCCAGGAGAGAATGGGACCCCCGCCCCACCGGATGAAGGCTACATAGGAAGCGATGGTTCTCTTCTGGTCCGTAAATCTTAGCGGGTGGCATTAAGAGCGCGAGTGACCCACGGAGCTCCTGTGTGGGCTCTCTGGGCCAGCACACAGTGGCCCCAGGTCCTCATCCACCAGACGCTTGAGGAATTCCAGTCCCAGCGTGAGGAGGGCAGGCTGCTCTAAGCAGCAACATTGCTCTGATCGGGGCTTAACATCAGATGAGCTCTGGAGAAAATGAGAAGTAGTGATGATCTGTGTCCACAGGTTTGTGCCCGAGTCCCCCCGATGGCTGTTATCTCAAAAGAGAAACACTCAAGCAGTAAAGATAATGGACCACATAGCCCAAAAGAATGGGAAGTTGCCTCCTGCTGATCTAAAGGTGACAAACTAGCAAAGGGTTTCTCCCGTCACTGAACTTTGGGTTGCATTTATGACTTGGAGCGTGCCTGTGGGGCTGCCTTGGGAGGCAAGAGGGCACTGGTGACATTTGGGGTGATGGGCGTGGCGGACAGCCATGCGAGGACCGGCCCCGGGGCGGGGGCCGGGAAAGGGGCCTCTGACGGCGTTTCCTGCTCACGGCAGCTTGGATGCAGCTGACGCCCTGACTCCTTCCTAGATGCTGTCTCTCGAAGAGGATGTCACTGAAAAGCTGAGCCCCTCGTTTGTAGACCTGTTCCGCACGCCGCACCTGAGGAAGCACACCTTCATCCTCATGTACCTGTGGTAAGGGGCCTTTCCGACGCCTGTCCCCAGATGGAACTGGTGGGCTTACCTGCATACCCGGGTACAAGTTAAAGACAGTGGAACAACTCGGGTGGAAAAAGAGAAGCATGAAAAGGAGTTTCCAGATGGTTTTCCAGTGGTCAAAGAGCCCTTAAAAAGACTCCTGATTTCTCCCTTGACTATTGCACAGTAGAGGAAGGGCCTCATTTTAGTAAGAAGAAATTCTTACGTAGGAGAGGTCAACAGTAAGCTGGACGGGGGGTTCTCAAGGTTGCCGCAAATCCCACACGTCTCGTCTTTGGGGAGTAGCCGAGTCTTGACATAGCGTCAGAAGGTGGATGAGATGTCAGGGGCTCCTGGTGCTTTCAAGGAGGAAGAGCCCTTCCGTCGCATCTAAGGCCTTTATAGACCCCGATGAGAGTATCAGTGCTTTTTTTCGCCCCCCGATTAGGAAACTCACATCCACATCCAGATTCACTCATGTACCCCCAGCACACCCCCGGGGCTGCATCCACCTCCCAGGTAGCTACCTGGAGACGGGGTCTCCACGCTCTTTCCTCAAGGGGTGCCGGGTCAGCTCCCGACATCAGGGCTTTCTCCTCAGCACAAGGGAGGTTATTCACTTACTCCCCGAATACCTGGGCTGAGTAGCTGGGCCCCGGGCTCCCGTTCCCCTGGCGTCGCTCTACTGCCCTGCGCTCGTTTGCCCTTCCATGAAATAAGGGTTCCAGCTAAGAGGGCAGCCCCTGGCACCCTCAGTAAATATTTGCTGAAGGTTGAATGAATGGCCACTGTTCCACAGAATCCATCCCAGGCTAACCTCACCCTGTCCAGGCAGCGCCGGTCACCGTGTCTCCGGGCAGGCCCGGGAGCCCTGCGGCCCGCTACGTGATGGGCCTCTGCAAACCCCCCGGGTGCCTGGTGCATTTCTCATCATGCTCAGTATTCGACTCAGCAGGTGTCTCCTCGGTGCGGAGGCCCGGGACTCTGCAGATAGGAAGGCCTGCCCCCCTCCCGTATTACTGCACGGCCCATTCCCATCCGCTGAGCACTCCTGTCGAGGTGGCAGTTTCGTCCCCTCTGCTACCTTACACCCCTCCAAGCGATCCTTGGGCAGATTTCGCTCTGTCTTGAAAATATACTGAGACCCTGCCATTCCTCGTCACCCGCACTCTCAGGTCCCCGTTGGAGTGTCGTGATCTCTCGTCCGTGTGGTTGCAGCAGCCTCCTCGCCGGTGGTCTGCCCCCACTCCTGTCCCCCCAGGAACTGCTCACAAAGCAGGCAAAGGTCACGGGCCGGGTCACCCCCTCGTCCACATCCTCACTGGCTTCCTAATCCACCGAGAAGAAAACCAGATTCCTTCCTACAAGGCCTCACGCGCTCTGGCCCCTGGACTCCTCCTGCTGTCTCCTCCCCTCCCCGCCCCCATCCACTTCATTCATCGCAGCATCTCAGGAGGGGTGCCCATCACTTCCTGGCTGTGTGACTGTCAGGAAGCTTCGTGATCTCTGTGACTCAGTTTCCTCATCAGCCAGTGGATGTGATGATGGGACCTACTCACAGGCCTGTTGGAATAATTAATGAGATAATATGTGTAAAGGGCTTATGCCTGACAGCTACAAATTGCGGCTTGTGTTTTAATGTGTGCATGCAATTCATGGGTCCAGCCAGAAGATGGCAGCCCTGCACATTTGTTAACTTGCTAGTTTTTTGTTTGTTTTTGGGGGGTCTTTTTGGACAGAAAAATCGGGGTTTCCATTCCTTTCTCTTGGATCAGTCTCTTTGTGGGTTAAAGGTGACCGTTCCCATTTAACCGGCTAAGCTAACCGGCACGGAGGACCCCACCGGGCTCATCTTAACTCACTGAGTTGTTGTCAGTGCCTACCCTCTTGTACTCTTTTTTTTTTTTTTTTTTTTTTAATTCACATTGTAAAAAATATTTATTTATTTGGCTGCGTCGGGTCTTGGTTGTGGCACGCAGGATCTTTGTTACAGCATGCAGGATGAGTGGGCTCGGTAGCTGTGGCGTGTGGGCTTAGGTGCCCCGCAGCATGTGGGATCTCAGTTCCCCGATCAGGGATTGGACCTGCGTCCTCCGCATTGGAAGCCGGATTCTTAACCACCGGACCACCAGGGAAGTCCTCTTCTTGTATTCTTGACCCTTTGGTTCAACCGTGAATGATTTAGGACTGGAAACAAAAGCATCTCATGCTTCTCTGGGTGCAGCTTTATAAAACCAGGGGACATAGTGATGAGAAACTCCCGCTGTGATCTCAGCTTTGGAGCTGGTGGGCAGTTGGCATCTCTATGAGAAAATAGTTTCTTATCCACCTAGATCTCTTCTCACAGTGTAAATACAGTCGACCCTCCATATCTGCAGGTTCTGCATCTGGGGATTCAAGCAACTGCGGATCAAAAATATCTGCAAAGGGCTTCCCTGGTGGCGCAGCGGTTGCGCGTCCGCCTGCCGATGCAGGGGAACCGGGGTCGCGCCCCGGTCCGGGAGGATCCCACGTGCCGCGGAGCGGCCGGGCCCGTGAGCCGTGGCCGCCGGGCCTGCGCGTCCGGAGCCTGTGCTCCGCAACGGGAGGGGCCGCGGCAGAGGGAGGCCCGCGTACCCCCAAAAAAAAAAAAAAAAAAAAAATCTGCAAAAATTCCAGAAAGTCCCCAAAAGCAAAACTTGAATTTGCTGCATGCTAGCAACTATTTACATAGCATTTACATTATACTAGGTATGATGAGTTATTTAGAGATGATTTCAAGTATACGGGAGGATGTGCGTAAGTTCTGTGCAAATACTGCGCCAACTTCTACAAGGGTCTTGAGCATCCTTGGATTTTGGTATCCTGGGGGCTCCTGGAACCAATCCCCGAAGGATAGTGAGGAACAACTGTACCAATAGAATCATTCAATGTTCCAAAATTATGTCGTTTGACCAAAAGTGACACATGGACTCTCTAAATTTTCTCCTGAGTGGGAAAATTTGATGTGCTGGTCCCCATCCCCCACACATGGTCTGTGTGCCGTTTTCTGTAACATTGCTCTTCTTTCCTCGAATATGGATGAGGGGGTCGTGCAGCAGGATATGAGGTAAAAAGAGTAAGGGAATAATGCCTGGTAAAGATGGTGGGATCTGTGGAGGGAGGACCACTGTGGAGTTGGAAAGACTTGGCCGACTTCTCCACCCCGTTGTGCTCTGGATCCTTGCCCTTGGAAAGACAGAAATGACAGCAGTAAATCTCATCTTCACTGAGTGCCCACTATGTGCCCGGAACTATACTGAGTGCTTTTTGTCCATTACCTCAATGAATTCTCAAGACAACCCAAATTCACAGCTGAAGGCACAGAGAGATTAGTTAACTTACTTAAGACCACACAGCTCATACAACAGTCTGATTCCTGAAACTTCTCACTCACCACTGCCTTCTCCTGCCCTTCCCCTTGGAGGCCGTTGGAGCATCTGATGAGGTAGGGCACATGCAGTGCTCAGAGCAGGGCCAGCACCCAGGTGCGCAGTAAACGGTAGCTGCCATTGTTTGCCTTTTCTCGAAAACGTGAACCTATCCTGTAAGTCACACCCTCCCATGGATTGTGAAAGGAGGGTCTCATCGAGGGCCCCTCAAGGGCACCTTTCTTGATTTTGATCCCCCTCTTCTCATATTGCTCTAGAACGTTCTACACCCAGCTCGCAGTGTCCTTTATCCTCCCAGCCAGAATCCTAAATCTCCCCTCTTCCGAGGCGCTTGCCTTTGACCCGGCCTCTCCTCCCTGCTCAGGTTCACCAGCTCCGTTCTCTACCAGGGCCTCATCATGCATATGGGCGTCACCGGCGGGAACCTCTATCTGGACTTCTTCTACTCTGCTCTGGTCGAATTTCCGGCAGCCTTCATCATCCTCGTCACCATCGAGCGCTTCGGCCGCCTCTACCCGATGGCCGGGTCCAATCTGGTGGTGGGGGCAGCCTGCTTCCTCATGATCTTTATCTCACACGGTGAGTGGTCCACTTTCATCATCTTCCGGGTCACTGAATTGTGGGAATAGAGTGTTAACTCTCTCATAAGCCTCTGGAACAGGAACAAAGACAAGGCATTACCTGAGTCTAGAATCATTTTTTAAAACATTTACATTGAGGTATAACATACATACAATGAGTCCATTGTAAGTGTTCGAGCCAGTGAATTTTTACATGTATGTATGCCTGGACACCACGACCTACAGAAAGATAAAGAAGATTGCCAACATCTCGGAAGGTTTCCTCCCCCTCCTTGACCATCAGTATTCACCACCCCTGCATGGGTCACCACCGCTCTGGTCTCTGCCACTGCAGATTAATGTTGACTGTTCTTGAACTTCATACAAACGGAACCATACCACGCGTACTCTGTATGGCCTCACTTCATTTGCTCATCCTTACGTCCACGGGGTTTGTCCACGTTGTCATGAGAGTGAAGTTTGTACTTTTTCCTTATCGTGAAGCATCCCAGTGTATGAATACCCCACTATGCATCCACGCCACTGTTGATTGACAGTTGTGTGGCCTCCAGCATCTCCCTATTGGGATTAAGGCTGCAGTGAACATTCGGGCATATCTTTTCGTGGACAGTCATTTCCCTTGCTGCGAGGGGGACGTATGTTAGTTTTAGTAGATATGGCCAGACAGCTTTCCATATGGTTGGACCGATTCACTCTCCCACCGCGACGCGTGAGCGTTCCCGTGGCTGCACATCCGCGCCAACGCTTGGTGTTGCTAGTCTTTCTAACACCAGCCATTTTGGTACCTGTGTGCTTTACTCCATAATTCTCAGCAATCCAAGATAAGCCAAAGCAGAGTCATCTGGGTGGTTTTAATTTAAGTACATAAATTGCCTTTCTCATCTCTTACCTTTGGAAATGTTAAAAAAAAATACAAAGGCAGATTTGCTAGTTTCTCAGTGTTTATTACCTGTGCTCTGAGCTCACTGGTTTGAGTCGTTTGGGCGCAGGCTTTTGGATAGGATACCACGGGAAGCGCCCTGTAAAATCTGTATTCTCAAGAACCAGGTTCTATAGATCAGGCTGGAAATTTAAAGAGATGGAAAAAGATAACTCAAGTTTTTTTCTCCCTCCTTTCGTGGAGAGAGAACAGAGAAGGCAGGAAAAGAGGCAGAGTGCACCTGAAATCGATTTTACCCATTTTCTCCCCATCTCCCTTTTTCTGGAATCCTGGTAAAATGGAATGAATGGGCAGATTTTTATTTTTTAGTCACAGCATGGAGTGCTGAGAGGGAGCCTGAGGTCTGAGCCTGTTTCTCGCCTCAGGGATAAACCTCAGGTGATGGCTAAGCTGAGAGGGAGCTGCCTCTGCCCGGGCCTGGGCCACTCTGCTGGGAGGAGACGAGGGTTCACTTTCCGCATATTCTCAGACTGCTCTGAAAGATGTTTGGGTTCAAAAATGTGTTGGGAAATGAGCACTAGACTGAGGATGAGAAATCTGGTCTACCAGCCCCGGGACTTCTGCCCCAGAGAACCGTGCTGTTGAGGACCTGTTACGGTTCAGGCGCCGTGCCGGCAACCGCACTATCCACGGCAATTAAAAAGCCAACACTTATGGAGTGGCCACGGGGCTCATCTGACATGTATTATCTCTAAATCTCACAACAACCTATAAGCTGGGTAAAATTATTCCCATTTTACAGCTGAGGAGACGGAAGCACGAAGAAGTAAATCGTGGACTTCCCTGGTGGCGCAGTGGTTAAGAATCCGCCTGCCAACGCAGGGGACACGGGTTCGAGCCCTGGTCCGGGAAGATCCCACATGCCGCGGAGCAACTAAGCCCGTGCGCCACAACTGCTGAGCCTGCGCTCTAGAGCCCGCGAGCCACACCTACGGAGCCCGCGTGCCGCAACTACCCAACACAGCCAAAATATAAATAAATTAATTAATTTAAAAACAAAAAAAAAAAGAAGAAGTAAAGCGTTTGCCAGGTCCCACCGCTGACGGGAGGCCGAACTGAGATTCCAAAAGCACATTCGTCTCTCTGCCCAGCGGGACCTCCCCTCCTGTGTCATCATCAAGTCCCGAAACCTTTCAGGACTCAGTTTACGTATCCACAATGGAGGGGTCAGATAAGACAATCTCTCCGGCCCTTCCAGCTCTGAAGTCCAAGGTTCCAGTCACGGCTTCTCCCGGCAGCTCCAGGGGCACAGTCCTCACTTGGTCTCCACACCCTCTGTGTGTTTCTTCTCCAGATCTGCACTGGTTGAATATCGTGGTAGCTTGTGTTGGCCGAATGGGAGTCACCCTCACGTTCCAGGTGGTATGCCTGGTGAATGCTGAGTTGTACCCTACGTCCCTCAGGTGAGTGCACGGTGGTGTGGGCCGGGTGGCCGCCGGCAGAGCTGCGGGCCAGCCAGGCTCGGTGAGGACCATCCGCCAAGATGCCCCAAGGGTGGATTGTCTGACATTGAGATGGGGGCTGGGCATCAAAAACAGGGCCCTCCCCTAATCTGGTAGAGAAGGTGAAATGCACAGGTTCAGTGGACGAAGGGTCGCATCGTGCCCTGTGCGGAGGGCAAGCGCAAGAGAAAAGGCGTCTGGCACAGAGGAGAGAGCCCTGGGCGGCGCGTGGGAGGCTGAGGTTCAACCCTGTCCTTAGCCCCGACCTGTTGTCTAGACTTCCGCAGCTCCACTGACACCTCTGGACGTAACTTGCTTAAGAGCAGTTCATGTTTGTACAGTGACATACAGAGCATTGCCAGACATGGGCTCCAGGTCATCCTATAATGTCTTTGTGATCCCATTTTACATATGAGAAAGCTGAGGTTTACAAAGGGAAAGAGACCTTCCAAGAGTCACACAGCTAGAAAGTGGCAGGGCCCAGACAAGAACCCACTTTCTTTCTTTCTTTCTTTCTCTCCCTCCCCCTTCCTTCCTTCCTTCCTTCCTTCCCCCCTTTCTTCCTTCCTTTCTCTCTCTCTCTTTCTTTCATTGAAGTATAGTTGATTTACAATGTTGTGTTAATTTCTGCTGTACAACAGAGTGATTCAGTTATGCATAATATATATATATATATTCTTTTTCATATTCTTTTCTATTATGGTTTATCCCAGGATATTGAATAGACTTCCCTGTGCTCTACAGTAGGACCTTTTTGTTTATCCATTCTATATAAAATAGTTTGCATTTGCTGATCCCAAACTCCCAGTCTATCCTTCCCCCACCCCCTCACCCTCTTGGCAACCAAGAACCCGCTTCTTTCTGACCTTGAAGCTGATGCTTTTCCCATGATGACTCTGTAAACGTAGCAACAGGCCTAGAGGACTCATTGTTTAAAGTCAGGTTTGTTGAGGGAGAAGTTTCTTAGAGCAAAATTCCCCCTAAAAGGTACAGTTCGATTAGTGTCGATTATATTCGTTTCACCACCATCACAGTCAATGTAATATAGAGACATTTCCATCACCTCCAAATGCTTCCTCATATCCCTTTGTGGTCCATCTTCTCCCCTCCCACCTCCAGTACCTGGCAACCACTGGTCTGATTTCTCTCCCTGTGGTTTTGCCTTTTCCAGAATGTTACGTAAAGGAAATAACATAGAGCGTAGCCTTTTGTGTTTGGCTTCTTTCACTTGGCATCACGGGACCCATCCACGCTGTGGCGTGTATCAGTGCTTCGTTCCTTCTTATTGCTGAGTAGTGTCCCGTGTGTGGAAGATGTGCCACGATGTGTTTGTCCATTTCCCAGCTCATGGAGGTTTGGGCTCTTTCCAGATTGGGGTAATTACGATACAGCTGCCAGTAAGAATTCATATACAGGTGTTTGAGTGGACATATATCTTCATTTCTCTTAGGTAAAAACTTAGGAGTGATTAATTACATGGGACTGAGTGAACTGATGAGGATGATTATAATTTTTGTGACTTTATGTTTGAATAAAAAAAAAATCCCACAAGGACTCAGAGGCAAAAAATATACAAATCAATTTTCACTGCAAAGTAAGGGAGCGGTTACAGTGGAGGATTACTGGACTGAATGTCAATATTATGACATAGGATGAGTGTGTTTCGTGTTTGGTAATTGCAATCATTGTTGCTTTTGTTGTGGTCATCCATTTACAATGCTTGGTGTCAGTCTATTTATCTCTCGTAAAAATAAAATACAGTGTGTGTGTGTGTGTGTGTGTGTGTGTGTGTGTGTGAAAAAAATAACTAAATAAAAAATAAGTAGAATAGCAAAAAAAAAAACACTTAGGAGTGGGTCACATGGTGGATGTGAGTTTAAATTCATGAGAAACTGTCAGAATGTTTTTCAAAGTGGCCACACCATTTTCTGTTCCACCAGCTGCGTGTGAGAGAGCTGGTCGTCCTACATCCTCATCAGTCCTTGGTATCGCCAGCTTTTAAAAAAATAAGTAATTCTTGGAAATGGTGGGATTATTGTGACTTTTTTCTTTTTCCCAAGGAAAATTTTATTGATGGCACTAGTTTATTTCCCTTCCAAAAAAATAAAAATAAATAAACAATTGAAACTAAACGAAGTAAACAATCTCAAATGTTTATTGTCTTCATAACAAAACAAAATATGAAGCTCAGAACTGGATCACTTGGCCCTTTCTCTTCTTATCTCCTCCCAGCTCAAAATGCTTGCGTCTCTCACTAGCCAGCGTTCTCTTAGATCTGCAGTTCGGCTCAACACATTCAAGCCTCAGCACAATCTTCTTTGTGGTTTTAGCCTTCTTCCGGAAAATCGTCTTAGTCTGCCCACCATAGCCACTCTGCTTCCTGTCGTACTGCCGCTTGCCCTGGGCATACAGAGGAGCCTTGCCCTTCTTGTACTGTGTCACTTCGTGGGGTTGGTGCTTTGCCACACTTCTCACAGAAAGGCCGGGTGTGTGTGTGTGTGTGTGTGTGTGTGTGTGTGTGTGAAAAAAATAACTAAATAAAAAATAAGTAGAATAGCAAAAAAAAAAACACTTAGGAGTGGGTCACATGGTGGATGTGAGTTTAAATTCATGAGAAACTGTCAGAATGTTTTTCAAAGTGGCCACACCATTTTCTGTTCCACCAGCTGCGTGTGAGAGAGCTGGTCGTCCTACATCCTCATCAGTCCTTGGTATCGCCAGCTTTTAAAAAAATAAGTAATTCTTGGAAATGGTGGGATTATTGTGACTTTTTTCTTTTTCCCAAGGAAAATTTTATTGATGGCACTAGTTTATTTCCCTTCCAAAAAAATAAAAATAAATAAACAATTGAAACTTTTCTTTTTAAACAATCTCAAATGTTTATTGTCTTCATAACAAAACAAATATGAAGCTCAGAACTGGATCACTTGGCCCTTTCTCTTCTTATCTCCTCCCAGCTCAAAATGCTTGCGTCTCTCACTAGCCAGCGTTCTCTTAGATCTGCAGTTCGGCTCAACACATTCAAGCCTCAGCACAATCTTCTTTGTGGTTTTAGCCTTCTTCCGGAAAATCGTCTTAGTCTGCCCACCATAGCCACTCTGCTTCCTGTCGTACTGCCGCTTGCCCTGGGCATACAGAGGAGCCTTGCCCTTCTTGTACTGTGTCACTTCGTGGGGTTGGTGCTTTGCCACACTTCTCACAGAAAGGCCGGTGGGTTTTAGGAACGTTCACCGTGCTTGTGAGAGCGCTGTGGGCATGGAAGGAGCTATTATTGTGCCTTTGATTTGCATTGTCCTAATTCCTAATAATGTTGAGCGTCTTTGCATGGACTTACTATCATCTGTATCCTAGAAGACTTCGTTTAAATGAAGAGCATTTTTATTGTAAAAGTAATTAACCACTTTAGTTAAAGCTTTAATTCTGATCTTTGTTAGAATTTGGCAGATTTCCTTAAACTTGTTTTTTCCTCTGTATAAATTGTTTCTTCTCCCCATGTCATCACACCAGTGAAGTCTAAGAAATATTCCAGCCCCCCATCCTCCTCTTACACCGCGACAGCTCTCAGAACCCCTCCCTAAGCCAGAAGACACAAGGGTGACTGATTCACTCTTTCCTCTCTCCTGCCCATCCCTTCGTTAGAAGGCCCTCTCTCATAGTCTCATCTGGAAAAGGTTGCTTGGAATGAGTACAAAGAGACGAAGACAAATGAAAGAGAAAAACCTACATCTGGCAGTTCTGAGCCGAGTCTAAAATAGCCGGGCCAAACAGTTCCATTGTCGTGGCCACTGGACCCAGAGTACTGACTCAGAATGGAAACTGCCAGAGGTACTGAGTGCCTGGCCCCGGGGGGAGGAAGGCCAAGCGACATGTCCTCAAGGAGCCCTTGACCGTTTGTGCAGAGAGTCAGTTTGATGAGGATTCTGAGTAATGAGCAAGGGAGGCCAGATGTTCAGAAATAACTTAAACTTGATCCACACACACCACACACAAAAGTAAGGCAGTCCTGGAAGTTTCGATATTTTCAATCAATTGAATCAAATTGAAATTGGAAAAAAGGGATTATTACTTTATGAACACTTCAAGTGCAAACAGTTTCGAGTTAAACCATTTTGACCCTGCTTCTTATTCACAGGAGCCTTTAGAGTTGAACAGCATATCCTCCTTCTAACTGTCTGCAGCATATATTGTCAAGAACATTCTTTTGGCATCAATATGCTCTGCCTTGTATTGAAAATCATCCTCCTATTTTTACCTCATCACTGTATTATGAGCTCCTTGAAAGCAGGAACTACATATCATACCTCTCTGTACCTCCTGAAACTGTTCTATAGCCATACTAACCAGTCACCTGGTGCTTGTAGAATGAACGAAGAAGTATCACAGATATATGAATTTTAAAGAAGGGGACTAGTTCTTCACTTCGTCTAGCTTCTGTGTGCTTATCAAATTTTTCTCTCTTTTTAAGACTTATTTTCTTAAAATTGTAAAAAAAATAATGGTGTCTTTTTTTCCTCCTCTTGGAAATCATACTAACGCTATTGGCCACGGCTCACGGGCCCAGCCGCTCCACGGCACGTGGGATCTTCCCGGACCGGGGCACGAACCCGCGTCCCCTGCATCGGCAGGCGGACTCTCAACCACTGCGCCACCAGGGAAGCCCGCAAATGCATTTTTGAAACTAGGATGACCCTGAAAGACAATAGGGAAGAAGAAGGGCTGCCTAATGCAGTGAGTCTAAGAGGGGTCTGGAAGACTCCAGGGAAACTCACTGTGACAGCAAATATGAGACAAGGCCAGTGGTTTTCCAAAGTAGGAAGTGTACATTGAAGGGTCTAACCCACAAGCCCTCGTTGCAATAACAGGGAGGATGCAGGGCTGGGGGCATATGCCTCCTTCCCTGGGTGTTGTGTGGCTGGAGATGAGGCAGGGAGGGCAAGGCTGTGGGAGAACATTCAGGAACCTCTGAGGGAGCAGTGTGCTGTGAGGTGGGGTGGAAGAGAGAGACCCTGCAGGGTGAGAAGTCCTGTACTGTCAGCCCCTGTAGACTAGGGATAAGAGAGGCCAAAGCATCTAATCACAGACAACCCTGGTCAGAAAGAAAACTTCTAGTAGCCTAGAACATGCCCCTCCCCACAAATCCTTCTAAAATAGCTGATACAGAAAGAAATCATAGTACTGAAAGAAGAAGAATAAATTAAAAAGTAACTTGCCCAGGAGCTATACAAATATGAGATGAAAGGGGGAAAGGAAGAGGAAAAGCAAATGGCAAATGAAGAAAATGCACAGGGAAAAATATTATCAGAAAGCAAATAAAAAGTGTGGCCAAATATACTACATCTAAATGCAAAATATTAATGAATCAATCATCTCTATAAAATAAGAGTGTAAAGCAGAGATGCAAGTTCTTGGGAGACTATGTGATAAGACAATAGATGAAGTCAGCTCAGGCTAAAAAAAAAACAAAAAGAAAAATTAAAATATTTGACAAATGAAAACTACTTTGAAAGCAGTACAAGGGAGAACTGATATATTAGAGGAAAGGCAAGACAGGCCTAAGAATTGCAAAATAAGATTGAAATAAGCAGAGTTTAAAAGGCTTAGAGATCATATTTATACATATGTTCCCAAGAAGATAATTGAAATAATGAAACAAAAGAACTTCAAGAAAAAAAAAAACTTGAAGAAAATGTCTGAAAGTAAAAGAATGCTTGGATTTATAATTTGAAGTGGCATGCCGTGTAACAGAACAGACTGACCCAGAACACACACACACAACATCAAGAAAGGCACATCACAAAAATCTTAAAAAACAGTCAGAGAAAAAAGACATCAGAAAAAGGAACAAAGATAATAAGGACAGTAGATTTCTCATCGGAAACAATGCAAACAAGAAGGTGGTAGAACGACATCTTTGATGTACTGAAAGACAAACTGTCCACCTAGAATTCTGTGTGATTGATTAAATCATCAGTGATTAACTCCATCTCCAGCCCCTCTCCCCTCCCTGGGGGTTCGGGAATGGTGTGTTTGCTTTAAAACAAGTTTACCATTTGGAAAATTGATTCCCAGAGATGTCATCTTTTTTGTTCTCTGTATTTTATCAGGAACCTTGGAGTGATGGTGTGTTCCTCCCTGTGTGACTTGGGTGGGGTCATCACCCCCTTCCTGGTCTTCAGGCTGATGGAGGTTTGGCAAGGCTTACCACTCATTTTGTTTGGTAAGACTTCATGAAACATTTATTATTCCTTCTTTCCAGTTCAGTGTGGATACTCGAGAACTATTTGATGAGCAAATGATATCCCCCAGCGAGTGTACAGAAGGGAAGGATGGTGCCTGCTCTTTCATTGGCTCCTGGTTCACTCTGTCTTGCTTCACGGGGAAGATAAGATGCTGTTCCTAGAAGGTGGGCCAGAGGTTTATGTCCTATGGCTCTGGAGTCCAATAATTCATTCTATGGAATAGGATCGGAGAGAACATTTGACATAGCCTCCTGGTTTCTTATGCATTTGACTCCCAATTTTTGTGTATTTAACATGTAACCGCTAGAGGTTTGAAGATGCTAGATTATCATCCCTGTTCTGCGTCCAGATCTTAACAACTGACAGCAGACACAAGGGGACAAATGGGAATCACAGTTAGTATCAGCTTTGTTACTGATTATATCGTGTTAGAGAAGGAGGAGGGGACTCTCCCACCTCTTCCCAAACCTACCACTCGGTGGAGGGCAAGACGGCTGCCCATGTAGAGAGTTGCCATGCCTGGGCCCAGGCGAACCCACGAGGGGCGACGGGGGGTGATGAGTAACGAGGGAGGCCCACACTGCCCACATACATATCACCTAGGCTCCGTATCAAATGTATATATGGTAACATAATATTTATATGTAGTAACTGTAATATAATGTATGTTGTAAAGTATTATATAATTGTATATTATTATATATTGCAACAAATTATTGTATATAATATATATTATAGTTACTGAGTATAGATGATAATATATAAATTATGGTTAGTATATACAAATACTATATTATATTATGTTAAATTAATATAGTATTTTGTATATATAGTAACTAGTCAAAATCGAGTCCCATGTTGTTTTTGAAGTACCTGAATCAATGAATCCCCCTAATACTTAAACATCAGTTACTGTGGAACTATATACTTATGTGGAAGTAAAACAAAGACAACATTCCCTTTTCTTACTCTGCCATTTCCCCACTTATCCTATTGCTTTAATTTTCTAGATGTTCCCAACTTTTTAAAAGTGACCCTCACGCGCGTGTTACCTAGGCATCTCTTTAGTTAGCTGTCATCATATGTAAATGGTATTGACCGTGCTCTAATGGCTCCATGTGAAATCTGTCTCATCTGAAGCGGCTTTGGGGCTAGTTGCCGGGGGAATGACGCTGCTTCTTCCGGAGACCAAGGGGGTCGCTTTGCCAGAGACCATCAAGGACGCGGAGAACCTGCGGAGGTGAGCCCTGGGCGCTGGGGCAGACGGTCATCTGGTCTGAACTGTGAGGTAGAATGATTTGTCTGTAATGCTGACCACATGGAACACCGAGGTCCCCAGGTCACCCCCAGAGCTCTGAGTTGGAAGCTATTTTTAAATCAAGCTTCTGTCTTTTTAGCGATTGTTGGTTCGGATTCCTTAGTGACTTTCTTCACAAAGAAGAACGACTTAAAACTTTCATTCCTATGATGGGGACAAGTGCTCAGTGGAGTCCCAGGTCCTACCCTTAAAGCCATAAAAAAGGAAAGGAAGAAAGACAAAGCGTTTGATGATGTGGTCGTTACAGGCTCGGTTCTCTGGATCCCACAGTAAGGACACAAGTGTCCCTGGGAAGGAGAGAATAGACTCCGTGGACTCATTAAAGCCTGGGTTCAGTCCAGGGGTGGTCGCCTACTTGGCCAAGTGACTTTGGGAATGTCGTGGAACCCTATAACCTTCATTTCCTCGCCTGAAAAATAGCCGCAATAATACTTGAGAGGGTTGCTGTGAAAGTTCAATGAGATAAAGTAGGTGATAGTGACTAATCCATTGCCTGGCACATAGTAGGTATTCAATAAATCTTAGATTCTCTCCATTCTTCTTGCATATGGTGTGATTTCCTCAGTGACGCTCAAACGTAGTATGCAGAAGAATGCAGATTCCTGGGCCTTCTAGGTTTCTGACTTGGTAAATGAATGGGGGAACCCGGAAACCTGAACTTTTAATGACAGTCGATACCCGTTCAGGCCGTCTGTGCTCCTCGCTTTGAGGAAATCAGCATTTCTCAGTGCTGATAAGGGACAAACACTCTATTTTAACTGTAAACACATTTTGTAATTGCTGACAAGCTTCTTTTTGGTCCCAAGTCATAGACATATATAGCTAAGGTTGACTACCTGATTTTAAAATGTTTCATTGTAATTTGTTAATAGGCACTTTGTCATCTTTTAAGATGTTGTGTTTATCCCTTCACTCCATCGTCATAGCCATTCCTGGCCTGCCAGCTGAGGCCAGGGGCTTCTGCTCTGAGCCCAACACCTCCCTGTTCACCCTGTGTTGTTGATAATGCCCTGCACAAAGTATAATCATCACTTATTTCATTATCTGTTTACTCCGCTATCCTAATTCCATAAATAGTGGCCACAGTCTATTGCTGGAGAGATCATTTCAATGACACCTTCTTCCCTACTTTCCAGGAAACAAGGTCAGGGAATGGGAGTAGTGGTAGCTCTAGCTAACAGAGGGCTCACGGTGCGTCCGCTTCACTGAGTTTCAGGTGCCCTCTCACCCCATACTCTCAAAACTTTGTGAGGCAGCTCCTGTCATTAGCATACCCATTCTACAGATGAAAGAAATAATGACAGATACCCTCAAAGTCCCCAGCTTCAAAATGGAATGTTGACTGTCAGGTGATGGAGTGAGGCAGCAACATAACAGGTGCTCTATGTGAAGGGTTGGCAAACTCTTTCTGTTAAAGGGCCAGGGAGTAAATATTTCTGGCTTCGGGGACATTGTCTCTGTTGCCAAGTTCTGCCCTTTCAGCACGGAAGCCGCCACAGACAGTACACAAACGAATGGGCATGGCTGAGTTCCAGCACAACTTTATTTATGGATGTTGAAATTTAGATTTCATCTAATTTCCAAGTGTCAAGAAATAATATTTTATTTTTGATTTTCGAAAACTATTTAAAAATGTAAGAAACCGTTCTTAGCACACAGCCCATAGCAAAATAGGCAGAGAACCAGAAGTGGTCACTGGCGGTCTCTGCCGACCCTTCTCTTCTTTGTCACCTGCTGTCCTTGTTCTCACCTCTTCTTTTGAGACTTATTCCTGGGTACAACTTTGCAACAGTTTCTTAATCAAGCCATTATATATTTTATTTAATTAATTAATTACTTTTAATTAATTAATTTTAAATTAATTAATTTTTGGCTGCACTGGGTCTTTGTTGCCGGGCACAGGCTTTCTCTAGTTGCGGCGAGCGGGGGCTACTCCTCGTTGCTGTGCGCGGGCTTCTCATCGCGGTGGCTCCTCTTGTTGTGGAGCACAGGCTCTAGGCACGCGGGCTTCAGTAATTGTGGCACGCGGGCTTCAGTAATTGTGGCTCGCGGGCTCTAGAGCGCAGGCTCAGTAGTTGTTGCGCACGGGCTTTGTTGCTCTGCGGCATGTGGGATCTTCCCGGACCGGGGCTCGAACCTGTGTCCCCTGCACGGGCAGGCGAATTCTTAACCACTGCGCCACCAAGAAAGTCCCCCATTATGTGTTTTAACTTAGATTTTAAATTTTTGATTGCTACAGGAAAGCAAAGCCCAAAGAAAACAAGATTTACCTTCAAATCCAAACATCAGAATCCAACTCTCAGGCACCCGAGAGAGATGCTTCGCTGGGGACCAGGTGGCAGAGATGAGGACAGAGTTATCATCTGAAGAAATGCTCAGAAGCCCTAATCTTTTCCTCCTACTTGCCTGCCCCCAAGTCAATATCAGTTCTAAAGAACACTAAATGTGCTTTGTTTTGTTTTATTTTCTTTGTTTTAAGTCTCTCAAAGCCCTGGCTGTCTTTTATCTACTTATCCCTTCCAGTGAGAGCTGTTGATGGTTACCAGGTACTTAATTATCTAAATTATTTGGAAGGTCCAATAGAATTTAAATACTGTTATAAAAGAGGCCTCCATAACTGGTTTCCTAGAATAAGTATTGTTTTATTCACTCTGAAAGAAAATATCTTTGTATTTGTAGGTGCCTGTGTTGGCAAAAGTATTTCAACATGTAGATTTCTTGGAGGGCACTTGGTTTTTAAACATGGTGATTCCTCCAGCAAACTCTGCCCCAGTCCTGCTTACACGTGATGGCATAAAACATGCTCCTCATCCAAAGACCAGGAGAACTGTGAACTTTTTTAGGGGAGACGTTTCTGCCACTTACATTCTAAGAATACTTTATTCTATCTCACTCTTGCTTTTAGTTCTTGTTGGAGATACTAGAAGGTGAGCTCATGCCAGCTATGGAATATCACAGTAAATATAGCAAAAAGAGGAGTTCCGTTTACTGTGAGTTAGTAGTAACTGGTTCAAGGTCTGGTTCAAGAAGTGATTTCATTCCCGGAGTACACAAAAACTTTACTTAAATTTCTTTATGTGTGAGACAAACCACAAAGACAAAATACTGGGCACCCTTCAGAGTACATTGGGGGAAAAGAGATCCTAATGTGAATTGGAGGCATATGATCAAAGACCTGTGGTCGTTTTATAAACACTTACGGCCAGATTGGCTAAGCCAGGGGATGGCCTCGGGGACTTGAGATCTCGGGATTCTGTCCTGGATGGCATCTGACCTTCCCTTGAGAATGGACGTGGGCTACTTGTAAACCTGAAACCATGCCCTTGGCAAAAAAAACACAAAAACTAAAAATCAACTATACTTCGATTAAAAAATTATAAATAAATAAATAACAAAAACACATCTGGACCCATGGAGGGGACCTAGTGCTTCGTTTCAGCTTCTCCCAATCAAAGCCTTGACTCTGTATCTTATCTTGTTGACCTTTGCAATTATACTCTTTACTGGTGACAAATATGTAAATTGCAGGCTTTGAATCAGTTTTTCAAATGTGTATTAAAAATGCCCTCTCTCATCTTTCTTAGAATCCTTGGGCAAAATTCCTGAGGAAGGCTTTAGACAGAGAGGGGTCATCGTTAAAACAACAGAGAAACCTCTGTCTTTCTGCTCAGAAGACATGTCTGGATAAATTAGATGGCCCTGTTTCTGGAAGAGAAGCAGGTCAGGCTTTACTTGAACAACACAACGGTTTGGATCGCAGTGTGGTCTGTCTAAACAGTGAAGGACTGCGTGTCTGCAGACCCAGGAGCAGCTCCTATGTGTCAGGAGATGACGCTGGGCCTCTTCCCTTCCTGCCTTCCTCACGGTGGCTACAACGAGCCAGTGTGAATCCCATTAGAGGAGGGTGGAGGGCACAGATGGCTTGTGACTACCTGCAGAGCCCGGGAGGTGTGACTCGGGCCTCAGAAAACAGAAGAAGCTCCTGGAGAGGGCGTGGCAGCCAGGGGCCCCCTCCTTCCCGGCAGCTGGGAAGTCCTGTTCCTTCAGCAAGCATGTGCTGAGCGCCTGCTGTATGCCTCTGTCATCTTGGGCTCTCAGAAAGGCCGAAGGCAGCTGCAGGGTGTGCTGGGAACCGCGCCCACGTGGGGATTCACAGTAGGAATGAAGCCTTTGTGAGGCCGTTTTGGTCGCATTGTTAGATGAGGTGGATTAGCAAGGCCAGCCTCTTAAGTAGGTGGAGGGATTTGAGGGTCTCGAAAATCACATCCCCAGTCCTGCCCCAACGTTTCCTTCCGTGCCTGGAGCCCAACCTTTAGAGATTTCTCCCTGCGGGTCTTGAAAACCAACCACTGAGATGGAAGAAAACGAGCAATGGGGACGGGGTCGCCTGCCAGGTGGGAGCCGAGTGGACTGGGGACGGACGGGAGGGGCGGGGACGGTGCCTGAAGAGGGCAGGTGGCCGCAGGGCAGGAAGTGCCCCCTCTTGGCCTCACTCCCTGGGGCACTGCGTGGCCATAAAGCAGCAGCCTTATGTCACAGAGGAGACCCGACCCTGGAGGGAGCTGGATGTGACTCCCAAGCCTCCTCTACCATCTACCGATTTTATGGTTTGTCCCAGCCTCCATGCCACCTGGTCCCCACATCTGCATCCTGCAGGGGACCCACCGAGCTCCCGCTGGAGAAAGAACTGAGCCGTCCCACCGGCTCCCCCCCTGCGCCTGGTTGCTGAGGGCAGTGGGTCCTATTGTCCACCCCACTTCGGCCTCCTCCCTGTAGGTGAGGGTTCGATGTCTGGTGCTTCAAGATGTTGGTGGAGCTCCCAGGGGGTACATTAGTCTGGGTTAAATTTGCCTGTAACTGAAATCCCCCAACTATCAGAGGCTTCAACTGGATAAAGTTCTTCCTTTCTTATATTCAAGAAGTTCGAGGCTGCCTGCCCAGGGCTAGTTGGTGGCTTGGGGACAGCCCAGGTGCCGCCGTCTCATTGCTCTGCTGAGCAGGGCTTCCCAGGCCCCAGGTGGCTGCTGGGATGTGCCCATCATATGCACACACATTGCAGGGGATGGACCACAGCGTGGAGGACAGGCTTCCCTTGAGGACACTTCCTGGAAGAGTGGGGAATTGAGATAAAAACTAAGTTTGAGAAAAACAGGATTACATTTCTCACACGCTTGCATTTTGTGGCCTGAGAACTCGTGGAGTCATGCCCTACGCATTGGTCTGCAGGTTAATATTCTTCCATTTCAGGCCACATGGGGCCGAGTCTTTTTAATGACTGCATAGTGACGCACTGAGCGAGAGAAGTTATTCAACCATTTCTGTTCCTAGAATTTGGTCCCCTTCACTGGAAATTAAATGACGGGGATTTTGTTGGCTTCCCTTCCCCATCTCGTTTGCCATACCCCCTCTGCCTGGCCGGCCTCTCCTTGGGGTGGCCAGAGAGCCATCAGGACAGCAGCCCGACACTGCCTCCTGGCCAGGCTTTCCCACCCAGATGGGGCAAATGGGCTCCAGGACTCACTGAGCTTGGTCACCCTCCACAAACCCTTCACAAGCTCCATTTTAACATCTTCTCTTTCCAGTGTTTGTCAGAAGGTCCAAACAGTATACAATCTATCTCTGCTCTTCTAAGCATTTTGTGTGCTTAAATGTATTTTTCTTGCTGAACCAAATCTGGTTTGATTCATCTTACGAAATCATTCCGTTCCCTCGCTCTATTACATTTCACATTGCATATTACATTATATATAAAGTCATCGCAACGTACATGACCGCATATGAAGTTTCTCAATAGGGACACTTCCCAAACATCTCAGTTAAAAATTTTGCTCTGTCTTAATTAAACAACTCCTTACCCACTAGGTACCATACTTACCCCTCAAATGCAAGCGAACGTGTTCTGACCTTCTGCCCCTTGAGGAATATGGACGGAGGGGACTCACTGTCCCCAAGGCTGCTGTCCCCTTGGGGAGTGACATAGTAGATCCCAGGGACCAAATGGCCTTTTTTTAGCAGATCTGCCTCCCTTGGCCCTTTTGGGAACGAAAGCTGGGTTGGGAAGGAGATAAGAAAACAAAGAGCTGGCTCATCTGTAATTTATAAAACTGGGAGCTCAAAGCTGCCTTCTAGATTGAAAATGGAGGGACAAAGGGGATCTTTAGAAGAAGGGAAGGAAGCTAGGATGAAGATGTGGGGATGAGGCGCACATCTGAGCAGGCCAGCCCCTCAGAGGTCAGGAGGTCTCTCATATGCATCCTCTCATCCCACCATGACACCTGTCCACTGTGCTTCCCCCAGTGGCCTGAGAACAGGAGGCCTGATCACAGTTGCTAAGTGCTCCAAAAGGGACGTACCGCCTGCTTTTCACACGCACCCTGGCTGGTGATGTCAGGATTCTCTGCTGGTTCCAGGAGGGTACAATGGGGGTTTTTCAAGAGCTTGAGAACAGAGCTTGGTGATGCATGGGCCCATCTTCTAACCTCTTCAAGTCAGATGCTAGTTTTGTTTCCATCTAGTCCTGGAGGGAGGGTCTGGCCTATTTAGAGGAACTTGGTCATTCAGTTTCCCTAGTTTAGAGAAACCTTCTCAGTGTCCGTCTGTGCCTCAGTGACCCTCTAACTGTATTAAAATGTTCCTCCCCTTTCCAGGCCCAGATTTCAGGCCCTTCGTCCTCCAGCCCTCTGACTTCTTCTCCATGGGCTGACATCCCCTCCGACTCCAAACGCTGGCGCTCATAATCTACCCTCTGCAATTTACCATCCAGTCCGAAGGTCTGTATGTCTCTAACTGTCCAAAGAATGTTTGCTTTTTAATCTGCTCTGCTAGCGTAGTCCCAGACATTAATATTAGTAATAAAACCTAGAATTGCTCTTCATTAAAAGAAGTGCCCTTTAAACATTTGGTAGTTGACCTGCGTACGGCGAGCTTTTGTGGCCCAACCTTTGTCTCAGTCCACATTTGAACTTGTGGCCAAGTGTCTTGGAAATACTTGTAATTTCACTCGTGGTTGAGGCTGCCTCTGCCCTGCCTGCTGACAGACTCAGTGGCACCATACCATACGCACTCCAGGCGCCCACACTTTAGTCTCCCGTACGCAACTTGCTTGAAAGAAATTAAGATCCCAGGAAGACTTGCTGTGGCTAGGCCTATAGGGACAAGAAAAATTCAAAATTCAGAAGTGGGGGGAGCGTTTTTGCCAAAGAGCAGAGACTGTCAGGGATGACTAAGGTCACGCTAAAAAGCCAAAGATGCCTCTACATATGGAAGGCTCGTAATGGCCAAGCAGGGACAATTTCAACATCATAACAGCAGTAATTAGAGTCTACTGGAACAAGCTGAGACTATAAAAAGAGTCACAATCCGTGATAATACTTAAAAGGAACAAATAATAGGAATTGAGCCAAGGAAAAAGCACACATGAGTTTCCAATAAAGTTTATAAGGCGTTCTATTAATTGTTCAACACAACGAATATGAATTTGCTACTCAGGGTTAGATTAATGCCAAGGTTAACAATCATAAATCAGAAACAGATGTAGAAGGAAAGAAAACATGGTCAAAATATATAATGTCTAGGGTTTGATCATTTTAAATTAAAATATGTGGGCCATCCAGAATTAAACTGACCTGGAAACCAAGGTCAAACCTTTCAGGGACTCATTCCAAGTTGAGAACGATAGGTTAGGAATAGAGCACGTAGACTTGCTTGGTCCACATGGGAAAAGATGCCCCGAGCAGGGGTGGAGGGCTGGCGGATGGAGAGGGGCTGCAGAGGCCCACGGGCATTGCCCCAGCCATGACTCGCGATGCCAGCAGGCAGCTGCTGCTGTGGGCCTGGCTGCCTAGCAAGCCGGCTGTGTGTTGGGCAGAAACGGTCATGGAATTATCACCTTCAAATATTAAAAAAAATAATAATAATATTTCAAAGTGATACAATTTCTTAATTCATCCTGAAAAAAATGGAAGTTACGAGACTGTTCCTTCCTACCTTATCTCTCACACTCTAATAGTAATTAGAGTCAAACCTTCAAGCGGCGCTACAAATCCCAGGCCAGCACCCTGAAAAATTCTGAAATTTTTGCAGACGTGGGCTCTCCCCACTTCCTCTTGCTCTTGTGGACATGATCAGGGAGGGTGAAGACAGCGAAGGGGCCACGGCCCAGCGAGGCCTGGTGAAGCCCACCTTCACGGGGTTGCGTGGTACCCCACGGAGGAGCAAGTCCAAACTGTTGCCTTGATGATTGAATTGGAAGATAACAATCAGACATGTGCACGTAAAACAATACGTATTCTTCTTCTTTTTTTCAGAAAATTTGAGGGGCTCACTTGATGATAATCCACTAACAATTAGCCAGAAGGCTAATAGGGGAGGGGCAGAATAAGGTGACAAACCCATGACTAAAAGAGATATTAGACTAATAAGGACCTACTGTAGAGCACAGGGGACTCTACTCAATACTCTGTAATGACCTATGTGGGAAAAGAATCTAAAAAAGAGTGGATAGATGTATATGTATAACTGATTCACTTTGCTGTTCACCTGAAACTAATACAACACTGTAAATCAGCTATACTCCAATAAAAATTAAACACAGAAAAAAAGAAAAACCGATGACCCAATTCAAGGGCATGGAAAAATATTGTCCAGGGATTTGGGAAATAAAACCGATGACCCACTGTCATTTGAAATTGGGAGATTCTTGAAGATTTTTCCTTTTCCAGTACGGTCCCTGTGGACCAGCTGCTCCTGACATGGTTGAGACTGTTCAAAGCTGGAGACACAGCGCACTGCATCTGACCACTGGAGTTCCAGGTCCCAGACCAAAGGCTGCCCTCTAACAAGAAAGACGGATTTCCATCTCATCCCAAAGGCTCATGGAAGACGTACAAGTGGCCCTTGAAATCTTGTTCTGTGCTGGCTTTGCTCTACAGGACAGGTGTGCAATGTTGGACCACCACTATCTGTGGGAAAAGGCTGGGGTAATTCTAACATTTGGTGCAGGAATCCTGGTTAATTCAGTCAAAGTAGCATCGTTTCTGGCGATGCATGTGTGAGAGCCACTGCACAGAAGGATGCAGAGATGCTAATTAATTGTAAGTTAAAGAAAAATGACACACTTGGTAATGACAAAAAAAAATCAACACCAAAGAAATACAGTGAATGAATTAGTGACCCTAGGTTAAAATGCTCTTACCTAGGAATCAGATCATTGCCCGGTAATCATTATTGTCAGGCCGCACAAATGGACCTCTCTCACCCATATCCCCAGACTTTTATTTTGTCTTGGATAAATAAAGGCCAAGATCAAGGCATACTATGCCTCAAGAAGTGTCTTAACTGCTTCCATCAATTGATCAATCCATCAGTCCTACCATCCACCATTAATTCACTTAGCAGTCATTAACAAACCATCTATTATGTGCCAGACGGTTTAGGTACTGGGGATCCAGTTAGAGAAGAAGAAAGACGAAATCTCTTGCTCTTATAGAACTTAAATTCTAGTTGCGGGAGACAAACTAAACCAATAAACAAATGATTTAAGTAATTTCCAAAGGAAGTGAAGTCACACAGGACAACCGGATGCAGAAAGACTTGAATGTAACCTCCCCACCCCCCCGGGCTAATTTAGTTTAAGTAATTCTGTGAAAAATGTTTTTCTCTTTTCTCAGGTAGAGAATATGTACACATTTATACCTTGGTTCCTGAAAAGTGTATCCCTTCTCTCTTCTGAGGAAGGATTAAAAATACTTGTAAATCCTTTCATTTGACGTTCTTTTCTGCCCCCTGGTTGTAACACCCCTTCCTCAATCTATTTAGACAGAGAATTGTGTCTTAGTTTACTGTTCTCGTCCAGTAAGATTTGTTGACATTAAAACTCTGGGAGGGGCTTCCCTGGTGGCGCAGTGGTTGAGAATCCTCCTGCCGATGCAGGGGACGCGGGTTCGTGCCCCGGTCCGGGAAGATTCCACGTGCCGCGGAGCGGCTGGGCCCGTGAGCCGCGGCCGCTGAGCCTGCGCGTCCGGAGCCTGTGCTCCGCAACGGGAGAGGCCGCAGCAGTGAGAGGCCCGCGTACCGCAAAAAAAAAAACAAAAAAAAAACAACCAAACAACAACAACAAAAAACTCTGGGAGGCTGTGAGTGGATTTCTTTATGAAGCTACAAATTCTGCCTTCTTAACTTTCAATTGGTGGAGTGGAATGGCCCCCCAATTCCCAAATTTCAACTCTAGGCAGTGGGCACACTATTTTATTTGTCTGCTTCTAGTGGGAACAACAGCTCCCACTGTTGTAATTTTGTTGTTGTAATTTGGGGAGCAGGGCCTCGCATCTGCTCTTGTAATTTTCCAATCCTCATGCAGAAGGCTGAAAGCAACTCAAGTAATATTGAGATACTGTTTAGGTGTCACATTTAATCAGAAAAAATGGGTGGGTGGAATCCTTTAACCAACATCAGATTAAAAAAAAAATAAATTTATTTATTTACTTATTTTTGGTTGCGTTGGGTCTTCGTTGCTGCACGCGGGCTTTCTCCGGTTGCGGAGAGCAGGGGCTGCTTTTCGTTGTGGTGCGTGGGCTTCTCATTGCGGTGGCTTCTCTTGTTGCGGAGCACGGGCTCTAGGCCCAGGGGCTCAGTAGTTGTGGCACACGGGCTTGGTTGCTCCGCGGCGTGTGGGATCTTCCCGGACCAGGGCTCGAACCCGTGTCCCCTGCATTGGCAGGCGGATTCTTAACCACTGCGCCACCAGGGAAGCCCCTAACAAATATTTTTTTTAAATGCATGCATTACAGAAAATTGAGGAAATGCCGAAATTATGAAGAAGAAAATTTATTATTATCCCTACTCTCAATCTTAATGCTATTTCTCTTTGAACCATTTTTGGATCGAAGTGTTTCTAAAATGTTTTCTGTTTTTTCTTGCTTTCTGAAAGAGTACTTGAAAGTACCTGAAACTGTTTTTACAATTTCTGGTTGTTTCGTGGACAAAAATTACTGTGTGATGCTCTAAGGTTCCGACAGTCTCAGGACCTCTAGACCTGCTCCTGGCCGTTTGCCCCTTTGTGAAGTGTCCCCGGGCTGCCGAGCATGAGCAGTTAGTTTCTAGCGTGTCGGTTTTCTTAGATTGTTACGGGGTAAGTCACACTGCTAGACTCCTGAAATGCCTCTTCAGCCTCTGGCGCCATATCTAATAGCCATCCTTTTTCTCTTCTCCCTAAGTCTCCCTCCCATCTGCCTCCCTCTCTCAGCCCCTGCTCAGGCCAGCACTTGGCGGCTCCATACCTCCTGTTGCCATCCCAACTCTCCCTGCCCGACTCCCTGCCCACAGGGTCAAGGTCAACAGCCCTGGCCACTCTGCCTGCCTGTCCTCTTCCTGCACACACTGAACCTCAAGCACCCGGGGCATTTTCCCCGAGCCTGCTGCCATCTCCGCATGGAACGCACTTTCTCCTTTGTCTGCAGATTCCTAGAACTGTAGCTAAGTGTCAGCTCCCCAGGGAGACCTGTCCCCTTTCAGGAAGCAGGCCCAGCTCTGACCGTGGGAGCGCAGGCATTTCCTTCCTGTTTGTCCCAGGCACACTCTCCACACTGTGCTGTCATTGCTGGGTTACTTCCTCCATCGCCCTTGAAGTCAAAGCCCACATCCTTCGGTTCATCTCAGCCCGATGCCTGGGGTCATGCTGGCGCCATCATCCAGTAGCCCGTAATTCCCGAGCAGAGAAGACCTGCGCACTTGGACTGCACCGTGGTCAGTAGTCCGTGGTTAGCCCTCCAGTGATGAGGGACGTTCCAGGCACGGTCCCACTTACAGCACCTGTCTGTTGTGTTTGAACTGGGCCCCTGCTGGGCTACGACCTCCGGGGCTCAGCGTCTGGGTAGGCCCACTTCTCCTACGGTTTCTGACCCTTGTAGTTCTGCCTGACATGAAAATCATCACTGAACATCTGTTTGGGGTAAACACCTGTCACATTCCACAAGTTTTCCTGGGGATGAGAGTTTTTCTAAGCCAATATATTGTGCAAGCAAAATATGAATATGGACCTTTTCAGAATTCTTCTTATCAAAATCTAAAGATGATAAACATTTTTGTCATTGGCAGTAAAATCTCAAAAAGAAACGCTGGCTACAAGGAGCCCCCAGGACATCTGGAGCTGGGAAGGGAGTTCCGGGCTGGGGCCAATGACTTGGAAATCCCAGCCAGCACTTGGTGTTCGGAGTCGTTGCTTTTTAGGAGTTTCTGGGCACATGAGCACTGAAGTGATTGAAGGGCCCACGGCACTGGGATGGAGACCACTAGTTTCTACAGCACAGCCAGGCTGGTTTCCAGGATTAATGCCGTCTGCCCCCCCCACCACCCCCGGGTCGCTCCGCCGGAGAGCCCTAAGATTCTGGGTCCTAGAGTGCCTCTCTTTCGATGAGGCACCGGAGGGGAGATTGCTTGGTGTCAAAGGGCCCTGGATTGGCCAGGGAGAGTGGGTGTGGGGCGGGGAGAGAGGCAGCCCAGGGACAAGGGAACCCGGAACGTGGATGCCTCAATTTCGCCAGGACCGGTCGTGATAGAGGTGGTATGTTTGTGAGATTTACGCTTGAAGAAAAACACTCCTGGGGCAAGATGTGTTGGACTCCAGGCAGGGAAGACACAGAGCGAAGGCACAGTGATATCACACAAACCTGAAAATTACAGCAGCTGGAGAGTGACGGGTGTGTACACCTCTCACTCCACATCTTCCTGCCTTAAAGAAATTGTTGCCAAAGACCTCTGAAAGTGAACCTGAGCCCGAGACCCATTTGTCTGATGACATAACGTAGAGTCAGACTCTTTTGGAAAAGAAGTCTTTGCCAAGTCACCTTTGATTCCAGAACTTAATGGGGGTCAGTCCAGCTCACGGCTTCAGAGTCCTTGTTAATCGTGGATCTTGTACTAAAAGCTGCCAAAAGGGAAAAGGGAAGAGAGTTTTATTCTTTGGGTGCAGTTCGGGTAAGAGTGTTTTATACCCATTGTCCTATTCGTCGAGTCTTGCGTGAGAGAAACAACGAAAATTCTATGTTTTGTTTACACTACCAGCATTGGGCTTACGGGGAGCTCATGAAGCCACAGCCTCTGCTAAACAGGTTTTCAGGATTAGCCCTCTGTGCCGATTTTGTGTCCGGATTAAGCATGATATCTGGGTGAGCCTGTGAGGGTGTTTCCAGATGAGGTTAGTGTCGGAAGCGGTGGACTCGGTAAAGTGGACGGCTCTCCCTGGCGTGGGTGGGTATCATCCAATCCATGGAGGGACCGAGCAGGAAAAGAAGCAGGGGAAGGGAGGCTTGTCCCCTGCCTGCCATCCTCCCTTCCTGCCTGCTGTTGAGCTGGGACATCTGTCTTCTGCCCTGGGACTGGGAGTTACAGCATCAGCTCCCCTGGTTCTCAGGCCTTCAGACTTGGACTGAACGGCACCGCTGGCTTTCCCGGGGCTCTGGCTTGCTGACAGTAGATCGTGGGATTTCTCAACCTTCACAATCGCGTAAGCCCAAGGTTCCTTTCGTGTACGTGTATATGTATATATCTTGCATGGGTTCTGTTTTCTCTGGGGAACCCTGACCGGCACACCACCTCTCCGTGAAACTGTAACCGAGCAGGACCCTGTGGGGCCTTCCTGGGACAGACCCCTCCCCCATATCCTCTGCTGTAGCTCACCTCTGAAGGACCCAGATAATAGTATCTCATGCATATTTCCTGAGTTTTTCAGATGCTAAAAACCACCACCAAATGGAAGAAATTAACTACTTGATGATCATGTAGCCCCCAGACCTACTGGCGCCTAAGGACTGACAATGCTAACCCCACCCCCCCCACCCCCCCCACCCCCGCCCGGCGACACTGCCCTGTTACCTCAACATCTACCAGTCAGAGAATTGTGCACGAGCTGATCACCAAACCTGCCACTGCCGCCCCCCCCAACAACCTTGTCTTTAAAAATGCTTTGCTGAAATCCTTCAGGGAGCTGGGGGGGGGGCGGTTTGGGGGGGCATGGGCCACCCATTCTCCTTACTTGGCCCTGCAATAAAACCTTTCTCTGCTCCAAACTCTGACGTTTCTGTTTGTTTGGCCTCACTATGCGTTGGGCGCACTGACTTGTGTTGGGTAGCAAAGCCAGCCGATGACCCCTCAGCTCGGCTAGGTGGCCACATTCTAAGGTGCCCGCCCGTCTGCATCTCCTAGTTGAGTTACAGGCTGATGAAGGATCAGTTAGATTTGTTCCTAAATCTGTTTTTTCTCATTGAACTTGGTATTGTAATTACCTAATTTGATGACATCATGTAACCTGATGAAATAGGAAGGTGAAAATGCATTTTTATTATAATTTGATTAAAGTAAATGAAATGTCTTCTTGATATTCAGTGAAATGAGTACCTAAAAATGTCATCTAAACGTGGGCAAGTCAAATGTTAGAAAAAGCATGGTAAGAACCTGGGATTTTGGATTCAGGTTGTTTCAAAGTGTTTTGAGTTCTGGCTCTACTTTAAAGAGACCCAAATTGCAAATCATAAACAATGCGTTAGGTTTATGCAAGAAAGAGCACGTAGAACTCCTATCAGGAGGCCTACACTTAAAGAAAAGATCTTCATCTGTCGTTGAAGAAACAGAAATATGTTCTTTTTGTCTTAGGTTAAATTAAAATAATAGTCTTTGATGACTGGGATGTTAGGTAATGGTGATTCTGCTGAGCACATCTTACGACACAGATCGACCGGTCCCCTGCCCTTCCACTCACAAGCGGCCTCTCCCAGTTTACACAGCCAACCCAGTTCTTTTCCTCAAGGGTGTTGGGGCTTTTGGGGATCACCACCCCCAGAACACACCCCGAGGCCGCTGGGTCCAGCCTGGAGGTCGCAGCCCAGCCCACCTCAGGGCATAGGGAGGGATCCACAGGGGGCCATGTCCACGAGCGCACTGACATAATGTGAGCTCTTTGTCTTCTTTCCAAACGGCCACCTTTTCATCTGACTTCTTGCCTGTTTGCCTGCCTACAAAAAAATGGCGTTGCATTCCAGGCACACAGAAAAGGGAATGCGGATTTTAGAATGTTAATTGTATTGCCCTCTCTGTGCTCTTATTATGTTTGTATTCCAATGTTTCTTTCAGTTTACAAGAGGTGGAATTCTACCTAGGGGTCAGCAGACTTTCTCCATAAAGGGCCAGATAGTAAATCTTTTAAGGTTTATGGGTCAGAGAATCTCTGTAGCAACTACTCACTCTGCTGCTGTCACTGCAAAGCTGCCATAGAGGGTATAGAAGTGAATGGGTGTGGCTGTGTGCCAATAAAACTTTATTTAAAAAACAGGCAGTGGGCTGGATTTGGCTTACGGACTGAACCCTGTGTCTACAGCAAGAGTTCTTAACTGAGTGAGGGATTGGTAAAACCTGTGAAAGTGTATGCAAATTTGGGGTATGTATTTTTCTGGACAGAGAAACTGTAGTTTTCTTTGGATTTCAAAGGCATTTTGATCACTAACTTTAAGAAACATTGCTATAGAGAAATGGCCTCTTCTGGGTCCCCATAGGATTTAATTTTTTAAAATATTGTACTTTTCATCATTTATTTTCAAAAATTTTATTTTGAAATAACTATAGATTTACAGGAAGTTGCAAAGATAGTACAGAGAGGTCCTGGGTCCCCTTCACCTAATTTGCCCCAATGGTTACATCTTACATAATTAAAGTATAATATCAAAACCAGGAAATTGACATTGATGCAGTATGTGAATATGGATCTATGTCATTTTATCACTCATGTGGGTTTAGGTAACCACTACCGTAATCAACCACTAATCTGTTTTCCATCTCAATAGTTTTTCTTTGAGATTGGCTTTTATCACTCAGTATAAGGCCCTTGATATCCATTCAAGTTGTCTGTGTATTGTTGCTTTGTTGCTTTTCTTGTTGAGGAGTATTTCTTGGTATGAGGGGCATTTTGGTCATTTCCAGATTTTGTCTATTATAGATAAAAACTGCCATGAGCAATTGTGTATGGAATTTTGTGTGGATATATGTTTTCCTTTCTCAGGGATAAATGCCCAGGAGTCCAATTGCTGGGTGATATTGTGAGTGCATGTTTAGTTTTTTTAAGAAACTGCCGAACTATTTTCCAGAGTTAATCATTTATTTTTAAAAACAGCATGAACATGCCATGGACATGCACATGAAAACATAAAAATGCAAGAATTACAGAAAAATCTAACATCTTTCCTTGTGCACTGCCCAGTCCCATTCCTCCTCTCCCTAGATCATTTGTTAGATGTACATCCTATCATTCCTACATTATTATTCCAAAACTCACCTTTGCCCTTCCTCATGGAGGTCTTTCTACAGAGTAGATATATATCTTTTTCATTCCTTTTTAACCGCTAAGTCGATATACCATATTTATTTAAGCATTCCTCATATTTAAGGACTTTGGTTATTTCCAGTTTTTGCTGTCATCAACAAAGGATGCAATGAATACCTCTGAGATGCATCTGTGTACACATTTGTGTTTCTCAAAGATAGATACCTAGGGGTGAAATCGTTGGGTCACAGACATGTGCATTTCTACTACTGATGGACACTGCCAAATTGCTTCCCTAAAGAAGGTGCCAATCAATACTCCTGCCAGCAATGCATGAAAGTTTCTTCATATCCTCATCCATACTTGATATTTCCAATTAAGTTTTATTAATTAATCTGATGAGTGAAAAATATTTCACTGTTATTTGTACTTCCCTGACTAACAGTGAGGATGCACATCTTTTTTGATATAACTTAACCATTTTTTTGAAGTTTTATTTTATTTTTTATTTTTATTCATTCATTTATTTATTTTTGGTTGCACTGGGTCTTCCTCTCTGCGCATGGGCTTTCTCTAGTTGTGTCGAGCAAGGGCTGCTCTTTGTTGTGAAGCAGGGGCTCTAGGTGCATGGGCTTCAGTAGTTGTGGCACATGGACTCAGTAGTTGTGGCTTGTGGGCTCTAGAGGGCAGGCTCAGTAGTCGTGGCGCACGGGCTTAGTTGCTCCACGGCATGTGGGATCTTCCCAGACCAGGGATCAAACCCTTGTCCCCCGCATTGACAGGTGGATTCTTTTTTTTTTTTTTTTTTTTTTTTTTGCAGTATGCGGGCCTCTCACTGTTGTGAGAGGAGCATAGGCTCCGGACGCGCAGGCTCAACAGCCATGGCCCATGGGCCCAGCTGCTCTGCGTCATGTGGGATCTTCCCGGACCGGGGCACGAACCCGTGTCCCCTGCATCGGCAGGTGGACTCTCAACCAGGGAAGCCCCGGCAGGCAGATTCTTAACCAGTGCACCACCAGGGAAGTCCCTAACTTAACCATTTTTTAATGCTACTTCTATAAATAACTTCGTATTCTTGGACCATTATTTTTTTCTAATGGTCTGTCTAAAGGATTGTCTTTTCTTTATTGATTTTTAGTAGCTCTTTATTTCTTTTGGATATTAGCCCTTTGAATATTTTATATATGTGGCAAATATGTTCCCAAATCTGTCACTCATCCATTAAATTTCTTTTTGGGGTGTGTGTTATACAGCTAACCTCATTGAATTTAGCCTTGTTTTGTGTAGTCACACTGATCAATCAATCATTCACTTTATGGCTCTTGGATTCTGTTTTTGCCTGAGAAGTCCAACTTACTTCAAATTATGGAAACACTCTCTTACATCTTTTCTCATGTTGGTCTGCTAACTGCTGGAGCTAATGCTAGATGCTCTGGCCAGCACATTAAATCTAGAAGCTTGATTTAGAGCACTCATGTCAATAAATTTGACCCGATCCATTATTTTGTTTCATCCTCCTGGGCCTAGTATCATTACAATTCATTCCTAAACTCTTAGCCAGATTTCTGCTGATAGAAGTTACAAAATCTTGACATTCTTTTCATGTGTAAGCTATCTCTTTCCTAGACAGACTTTTTACTTCTCCCCTTGGGACATTCCAGCATCTACCTTGGAAATATCTGGTCTAGTGGAGTACTGGCATTCCCTCTTAGGGTACCTAGGTAAGATGAGGTCATTGAAAGTGTTCAAGCAAGGGAAGATTGTGGGACCTCGTCCCATAGACAGATTTTATACAGTAGTACAACAAACTCCGTTTGGTTATTGATCGAGGTTAATAGTATTCAAAGAGAAGTCAGGTTGAATCGTATGGGCTTTGTGATGATAGTGGAAATCTCTGATTCTGGCCTTGTTTAATCGAAGCAAACCAGAGCAGCTCTCTCTTCTTAGTTTA
The DNA here is from genome assembly GCF_002837175.3 of Physeter macrocephalus. Taxonomy (NCBI): domain Eukaryota; kingdom Metazoa; phylum Chordata; class Mammalia; order Artiodactyla; family Physeteridae; genus Physeter; species Physeter macrocephalus. Next base: position 7,666,478 of record NC_041223.1, on the reverse strand, counting down.
GTGGAGTGTCTAGCTTCTTGACTTGGAAGTAAATCATCTTTTCTTTGTTTTTTCTTGGTCTGCAATAATAAAACAAAAATGGAGAGGGGAGAAAGAGATTATGAGGAGCTGAAAACCAAAATAAAGTGGATAATAGATAAATGGAGCAAAAAATGAGTATAAGCTTTGTCCAGGATCCGTCTTGCAGAGGTCCCAGTGGTGATGTGCTCAAAAAGAAAATGGACAGAGCGTGGTGAATAGATAACGTGGATGGAGTCACACCTAAAAGTCTCTCCCAGGAGTGGGACTGGCCTACGTTCCTTATTTAAGGAGTTTCACCCCTCTCCATAATAGAGAACGTGGTAAATGTCTAAATTTAATTTTCTATCAATTAAAAATGATGACTGCAAAATATAGACACTGTTATCATCAGTTCTGCAAATAAGACTTGAGAAATTATTTTTATCAAAGTTTAGTTACTTTTCAGTCAAAGTAAATAAGTAAAGAACCAATTCAAAAACTTGTTCAAATTGCAACTTTTCTCAGTCATCTTGTCTTTATGAACACCAAGATGTGGCTGATACTCAGTGCAGAAATGCTGCTTTCTTCATTTTGCTGTTCCCAGCCAAGCCCTCTTCACACGTTTCTGTTGATAATACTGAAATCTGGCATGGGGCTGCTCCTGGGGCCCAGCTCCTCGCAGAATCCCCCTGACTCGGAGGGGCTTAGTCTTGCCTCAGCCTCTGGACCCATCTGTGACGGGGAGAGGAGCAGAAGCTCACGCAAATCACTGGTCCTCTCAGACTCCAGATGCAGGGCCCATATGCCCATCAGCCGAGCTCCCAGGGTCTCCATGGCAGCAGCAGCAGCAGCAGCAGCAGCAGCAACAGCAACAGCAGCAGCAGCAGCAGCAGCAGCAGCAGCAACAGC
>NC_041223.1:7643415-7660915 GCF_002837175.3 Physeter macrocephalus | reverse complement strand
TATAACCCAGCAGGACCCAGAATAGACTCCCACCCATGCCCTCTGCCTGCCTTTTGTCTGTAGAAGAACTTCAGTCAAAGAATAAATTTAATCAGACGAGTGAGAAAATGCAGAAAGAAAGGAACACAGTCAAGCAAGAAAAGATAATAATACGTTAGCCAGTAACCAAAGTCAAGGACATTTATTTCTTCCCTAAGGACTATAGATAATATTCTGAGCCGTGTCCTTTGAGCTGTTTTGCAGAGGCCGAAAGCCCCGCCAGGTGGGAGAAGTTAACTTTATGCTGCCCACAAGCACGGAGACCCCAGACCGGTTGGAACCGGAAGGTTGACGATGCTGACTCACGATTACCTCACCACCAACCAATCAGAATGGCTGGAGCCTTTTATTGAATGACATACCTTTCCACGAGCTGCTCACACACCCCGTAAAACCCCCACCCTCACCCTGTCTTTATAAACTTTTCCCTGAAAGCCTTCGGGGAGTTCGGGTCTTTTAAGCACCAGCTGCCCTGGACTCCTGGCTTGGCACCTGCAATAAAGCTATTCTTTTCTACTTCACCCAAAACTCTGTCTGAGATTCAGTTTGGTGTCGGTGCACAGAGGCCAGGTTTCGGCATCAGACCTGGCCTGTTCCTCGCCATCACATGTTACTGACTTCCTGACGCCGGAGCTGGCTGGGAAAAGCCTGGGGGAACGTCACTTAGGGATGCTGTAGAAGGAGCTCTCCATTTATTCCACACATATTTGGTGAGCACCTGCTCTGTGTGTGCCAGGTTCTGTGCTTACCTCTAGGGACACGACCGTAAATGGGGTAGAGTCTCTGTCCTCAAGGGGAGGCACTCATGTGCATGGCAAGCTGCACTGAGATGGGGTCTATGGGGGCTGGTTGATCAAGGTCAAGGATCTCAAAGTCAAATGTCTACGCTCGCCAGGCGGAAAACAGAAGTGTCCGAGGCACAGGATGTAGGGAATGCGGGTCTGTGGCCGCGACTCCAGCAAGCATGCCCTTCTATGAGCTGAGCCGTCACCACTCAGCTCCTGCAAACTGTCAACAGGAGGAAATGCCTGTTCAGTGCTACCCAATCCTCTGATTCTTAAAAAAACAGATCCTGGAAATTCAGTTTATGTGGATTTCCCACTTTAAAAAATATGGGGGCCAAGCAAAGCTCTTGAGACCCTTGTATCCTGTGGGCTGCCAGTGAGTGACGTCTGGCTGAATTCAAAGCCTCTTCCAAGTTCTAGGGAAAAAGCCTCAGACCCCTGTGATGCTTCTGCTGTGACCTTTCCCAAGTGCTTAATATGCGAGATGTGAAGGGTTTGTAGCATGGATACAGTTCAGTTCAGTTCATGGTGCCAAAAATGGAATGTGGTTAAAATAAACAGTAACATCTAAGCATATCACATAAACAAATTTATGGGGAATGTGTCATATGTGATTCTCTTTATTTAGATTTTTTAAGGTTACTTTTTAAATAGATTCATATGTATTCAGAAAGTACGAAAAGTAATACACTGAAAAGTCTCCCTCCTACTGATACCCCATAGCCTCCCAATTCCAGAGACAATCAATGTTATGCATATTCTTCCAGAGATACAAGTAAATTGTATATATATTTAATATATATGTTTTTTGCTCTTTGTACACAAATGATACACTCTATACTTTTCTATGTTTTACTTTTTTTTCATTAATAATACCCCTAGGAGGATTTCCTTATCAGTGTATATCAAGCTGTCTCATTCTTCTTGATGACTAGGGAGTATTTTATTGAATAACATACCATAATTTATCTAACTGGTCTCCCAATCTATGGGCATTGAAAGTTCGCAATCTTTCATTACATAAAAAATATTGCTTAAATGAATAATCCTGTACCTACACCATTCTGCATGTAAATTCCTAGAAGTGTGGACTTGCTTGGTAAAAAGATAAGCACATTTGTAATTTTGATACTATTGTTATATTGCCCATCATAGAGTTTTTAAATCTGACTCCTACTGGCGACGTAGGACACTGCCTATTTCCCCACATCCTTTCCCAACATTGTACAGCTGACCCTTGAACAACGCGAGTTTGAACTGCACGGGTCCGCTTATGTGGTCCACTTTCAATAAATACATTGGAAAATGTTTTGGCATTTTGTGATGATTTGAAAAAACTCTCAGATGAACCGTGTAGCCTAGACATATTGAAAAAATTAAGACAAAGTTAAGCATGTCATGAATGCATAAAGTATATGTAGGCATTAGTCTATCCTTACATAGGCATAAGGTGAGTGATATTTAATATAAAATTAAAGTGTTCATTTTCTGTTTTATAATTTTCGTTTCAAAGAATTACATTATCGTACAATACGCCTTTCTCGCTCGTATTGGAGAAACTGCTTGTCAGCCTATCATCACAGGAAAGTGGTGTTTTAAAAAATGTAACAATGTTTCCAATACTGTGTTACGAATATGACTGTAATACTGTATGACATAAACATTTTATATCAATTCATTCATTAGTGTATAGGCTAGGCTGCCATGAAGCAACTGTATTATCAATTACACTAGGCGACTATAAAGCAATCGTATTGCTGCTTCTTCATTTTCAATGCTTGAGTCACTATATCTGTTAATAAATATGGACTTCTTTTTTACATTATCTTTTCATTTTTGATGTCTAGTGTTAGTAATACATATAACATCTACAGTGTTTTGTATCATATAAGACAATGTTAATGTAGGTACTGACAGTTTGTCTATAAACAGACGATGTAAGCTTACAGTATCGATAAATACAGTATAGTACTGTAAATGTATTTTCTCTTCCTTTTGATTTTCTTCATAATATTTTCTTTTCTCTAGCTTACTTTATTGTAAGAATACAGTATGTAATACATATAACATACAAAATATGTGTTGATCAACTATTTATGTTATCCATAAGCTTCTGGTCAACAGCAGGTTATTAGCAGTTAAGGTTTGGGGGAGTTGAAAGTTACATGTGGATTTTGACTGCACAGGATGTTGGCATCCCTAACCCCTGCATGTTCAAGGGTCACCTGTATGTTACCAAGCAGTCTGATCTTTAACAATCCCAGTGGCCATTACTGCAGTGTTACTTTGCACTTCTCTTATTATGAAAGAGATTTGGGATATGTTAATATATTTTGGAACTGTTTTATTCTTTCTTTCACTAAATTGTCTGTTCAAGTCCTTTGCCCATTTTTTCTGTTGAGGGGTTGCTCTTACGGATTTGTTAGACCTCTTTATATATTCGGAAAATTAGCCCTTTAGGAAGGAGTGAACATTTTCTCTAAGTTTGCTATTTTTTTTTAAGTTTTAAGTTTTTAAGTTTGCTATTTTTTTTTAAGTTTATTTTTTTTAAGTTTTTTAAGTTTATAAGTTTCAACATAGAATTTTAAATTTTTATGAAGGCAAACTTTTTTTTAATGGGTCCTGGATATTTGTGGTCAAATTTTAAAGACCTTCCTCACTATGAAAGGCTAAAGGTATTCTCCCATAGTATCTTCATTCTTTTAGTGTTTCCTTTTTGGTGCATTTTAGTCTTTGATTTCATTTGAATTGATCTCAGTGTATGGTGTGAGGTATAGATTCAACCTCATCTTTCTTTACAACTGGCTCCAGAGTTTTACCAAAATGTGTATTGAATAGTTCATTTAGGAATCCTAGTTCCCTACCTCTGCATGTTCTCAGCTTCTTCAATGGTCTCAGGCAAAGTCTTCCCTTTGGTCTCTGGGAGCAATAACACCAGTCCTCCAGCAATCAGGCCAACTACAGCTGAAAACCAACAGACACAAATCACATTCAGAACTGAACCATGCTGGCTCTATAATTAAAGCTCTCCTTATTTCTTAAAAAAAATTTGTTTTTTTTTTTTGCTTATTTCCTATACTTACAGAATCCTTTGCTATCTCTGACTGCCCTATTCCCCATCAAATATTTTGCCCATTCCAAACTCTGCTGGATTACAATTCCTTATAGGGAAATGAAATACTTAACATTTTGAGTCAAGGTTATTCTAGGCTAGAGGACATTGCCATGATATTAAGATACTTAGGAGTCAGAAAATAACTCTGAAAAAGAACCAACGCTAAGAAAAGAAAGAATATAGCTCTGCCAATATAAAGCACTCAGTAACGAAAATGAGTCAGAAACTTGGATCATTACTAGCAAATAAAAGTAATGAATCACGTATTATTTCATAACAGCATTAAATAGTATAGCCAGGCCTTTTATTGGATTTTTATTTATTTATTTTTGCTTTTTATTTTTTTTAATTGAAGTATAGTTGATGTACAATGTTGTGTTAGTTTCAGGTGTATAGCAAAGTGATTCATATATATATATATATATATATATATATATATGGTCTTTTTCAGATAGCTAGGCCTTTCTGTTCTGATTCAGGTATTTGATAAATCTCTCTTATTCCTTTTTTCCTTTGTCTCCAGCTGTAATTTTTTGCAGATGTTGGTGTTTTTATTTCTGTAAATTCCCATTAAGATTTTAGGATTTAAGTTTACATCTTTATATGTTTTTCCATCATTGAATGCAGGAAGTAGGATGTATATGTTCTTCACTAGCTGGGGGGTTTCAAAAAATGCCTGCTGGACTCCACTTTTTGCACTCTTAAAACTGGCAGATATACGGGCCTCCAGTGTGGGCCACGGCCCACGGGCCCAGCCGCTCCGCGGCATGTGGGATCTTCCCGGACCGGGGCACGAACCCGTGTCCCCTGCATCGGCAGTTGGACTCTCAACCACTGTGCCACCAGGGAAGCCCATAGCACTTGTTTTGAGGTAGAAACATGGAGGCCTCTTAAAAATAGGTTTTCATTCAAAGACCTCTCTGAGGATTTCTTACCAAAAACCACCAGTGGAAGCTCATGCCAGATGCTGGTGAGCCGGTAGACCAGGAACGGCGTGATGATGCCCCCGACGTCACACATGGAAGAGCAGACGAGGACCCCAAGGTTCCTGAAACACAGGACACTGATGCATCCTTTGACTTATCAAAGGACAGTGGTTATCTCCCACACCCCCCAGATAAACACTTCCCCAAATCATTAAAAGGTGTGTGTGAACTGAAAGTGTACATGTTAGTGTCAATGCACATAAATGATACATGGTACATAATTCCATTCATATTCTGTTGTACTTGTTTTATATTAACTTTCTTGAAGATTTTTAAATGGTGTTGGGGACAATTTTCAGTTTTTCCTTTCATCACTGTCTCCCCTGCTCTGTTCTGTGGTCTTGCTTGTGCTACTCTCCCTCGTGTTGACATTTGGTCATCCGTCTCTGGCAATTCAATAGCTTCTGTTCTCATCGCATGCTTTCTGTGTTCTACCCTATCCTGTAAGTGTGAGGTGTGACCTGCATACTGCCTTGAAATGGTCTCAACCTCTCTTACCCTGCATTTTGAAAGGTAAGCTGTCCTCCCTAGAGATGATCATACTAAGTCAGAAAGAGGAAGATAAATACCATATGATACCACTTATACGTGAAATCTAAAATATGACACAAATCAACTTATCTACAAAACAGAAAAAGACTCACAGACATAGAGAACAGACTTGTAGTTGCCAAGGGGGAGGGGGTGGCAGCAGAGGGCTGGATTGGGAGTTTGGGATTAGCAGATGCAAGCTAGTATAGATAGGATGGATAAACAACAAGGTCCTACTGTAGAGCACAGGGACACAGGGAACTAGATTCAATATCCTGTGATAAACCGTAAAGGAAAAGAATATGAAAAAGAATGTGTGTATATATATATATATATATACACACATATATATATATATATATGTATATATATATATATAATGACTGAATCACTTTGTTGTACAGCAGAAATTAACACAACATCGTAAATCAACGGCACTTCAATAAAATAAATTGAAGAAAAACGTACGGTGTCCTCTGCCGGCAGCTGTGGTCGTTCTCACCAGTCAACAAATGGCCCAGCTGCTCTCTTCATGAGGAAGGAAATGTGCTCACCTGATGCATGTGGGGTACAGCTCCGCGTTGACCAGGCAGACCATCTCATAGGCCATCGTAATCCCCATTCTACCCAAGCACGCGGCGGTAACTCTTAGCCAGCGTAGGTCTGAAGGGGAAAACACACCGCTGACACATGCCGCGCTCGCTCCCTGGTCTCCCAACAGTGCCCCCGGGGCGTTTGCAAGGAGAAAGTGCACCCTCCAGAATGGGACAAGAATGCACAATCGGTTCTTCTATAGACTCAGGACAATTCAGCAAAATTCCCCATGTCTGTTTGTTTTAGCCTCAGGCACAATCCTGATACTCTCTTCACTTTAGACCCCAGTCATTAATGACAACACAATTACACCAGCTTCCAAAGTTGCACCAACTTTAGTCTATAGAAGTCACCCCAAAGAAATAGCATACACCGCCAAAAAATAGCATTTTTCTCTTTGTGGTCTTCTAACCTCTGCTCTGGGCCAGCTCGATGGCCTGTGGCATGGGTCCTCCTAGTCTCTCTTGTTATATTACATCAAAGAACCATTGGGTGTTATTATATTACATCAGGCCACCACTGGGTGCCACTGTTCTTAAAGGCAGAGTTGCCATATGGGTTCACTCAGGAAGGTCCCAGATATTTTGTCCATTCTTTCCAAATTGACTTGGATGTTAAAGGACATGGTCTTTCTCTCAAAGGTCTATATATATATACACACATATATATATATAATGACTGAATCACTTTGTTGTACAGCAGAAATTAACACAACATCGTAAATCAACGGCACTTCAATAAAATAAATTGAAGAAAAACGTACGGTGTCCTCTGCCGGCAGCTGTGGTCGTTCTCACCAGTCAACAAATGGCCCAGCTGCTCTCTTCATGAGGAAGGAAATGTGCTCACCTGATGCATGTGGGGTACAGCTCCGCGTTGACCAGGCAGACCATCTCATAGGCCATCGTAATCCCCATTCTACCCAAGCACGCGGCGGTAACTCTTAGCCAGCGTAGGTCTGAAGGGGAAAACACACCGCTGACACATGCCGCGCTCGCTCCCTGGTCTCCCAACAGTGCCCCCGGGGCGTTTGCAAGGAGAAAGTGCACCCTCCAGAATGGGACAAGAATGCACAATGGGTTCTTCTATAGACTCAGGACAATTCAGCAAAATTCCCCATGTCTGTTTGTTTTAGCCTCAGGCACAATCCTGATACTCTCTTCACTTTAGACCCCAGTCATTAATGACAACACAATTACACCAGCTTCCAAAGTTGCACCAACTTTAGTCTATAGAAGTCACCCCAAAGAAATAGCATACACCGCCAAAAAATAGCATTTTTCTCTTTGTGGTCTTCTAACCTCTGCTCTGGGCCAGCTCGATGGCCTGTGGCATGGGTCCTCCTAGTCTCTCTTGTTATATTACATCAAAGAACCATTGGGTGTTATTATATTACATCAGGCCACCACTGGGTGCCACTGTTCTTAAAGGCAGAGTTGCCATATGGGTTCACTCAGGAAGGTCCCAGATATTTTGTCCATTCTTTCCAAATTGACTTGGATGTTAAAGGACATGGTCTTTCTCTCAAAGGTCAGTAATACCCCCTCTTCTCAGGGCCTTGGAAGACGAGACCCCAGCTTGGCCTGACACTTACCCTCAGGGATAAAAACCGCAGCTAAACAGGCTGCCCCTGCCACCATATTTGATGCAGCCCATGGACGACGGCGACCTATGCGGTCAATGGTGACGAGGATGATGAAGGCCGCGGGAAATTCGACCAGGGCAGAGTGGAGGAAGTCCAGGTAGAGGTCGCTCCCGGCGAGGCCCGTGTGCATGATGAGGCCCTGGTAGAGAACGGAGCTCGTGAACCTGAGCAAAGAGGAGAGCTCAGGTCAAGCCAGGCACCAGGAGCAAGTCACCGAAAGGTTGATTGTAGGTCACCTTTTTTCGTCCTCTTATGATTGCTTTTCCCTCTATTCCGTTGCTTTAACACCATGTGACCCACCGCGGGGGCTGGCTGTGACCCCAGGACCAGGAAAGGGGGAGAATTAGGCTAACATTCCTTGACCAAAGGCAAGAAGAAATGTCTTACTAGAGTGATTTATTTAGTAAACTGTATCAAGCTATTAGTGGTTGTTAATTATTTTTCTCTTTGTGGTCTTCTAATGCAGTCGAACTCACAAGGATTGACTACTTAACCCAAATATTAGGAACCCAGGAGACCAAATGGGTACCAAATGCCCAAATGGGTACAGGCCCACTTTTGATGATTTATCTTCTGACGTGATACAGCAATGTTTTGATCTAGTTTTGTTGACTAAAAATGTTCATTGTCTGTAATGGAAAATATGAGGTTGATCAGCAAGAATCACAATTACTCAGAAAAAGAAAGGATACTGAAGCCAGATTTCCCTGGTGCATTTCACATGCAATATTGTGAAGGTTGCTAAATTAATTCCTGATGAGCTTTGCTCTTGTCAGTGACCGCGAAGCTTTCTTTGGCTGATGTGAGTCGCCCCAGTGATGCCGCCCGGTGAAGGGAAGCACGCTGCAGCGAAGGAGGCTGCAGCGAAGGAGGCTGCTGCAGGGCCCACAGCACAGTGCTCTGGAGCAGCCTGCAGGCGGTGAGGACCGCCAGGCTTGCTATTGGACTGTGGAGCCAGTGGATTATTCCTGTGGTTTATTCTTTTTTCTTTTTTTTTCTAATTTTTGAATTTTGTTTTATTTTTTTATACAGCAGGTTCTTACTAGTTATCCATTTTATACATATTAGTGTATATATGTCAATCTCAATCTCCCAATTCATCACACCACCACCACCCCCTGCCACTTTCCCCCCTTGGTGTCCATACATTTGTTCTCTACATCTGTGTCTCTATCTCTGCCCCGCAAACCGGTTCATCTGTTCCTGTGGTTTATTCTTATTTGGGAAGTTTACTTATTTATTTTCTCCAGGGAGAAAAGAAAAATAAAAGGCCTTGTACAATCAGGAGAGATGTACACTCATCATCAATTAATCTATACCACAAGGACCTACTGTATAGCACAGGGAACTGTACTCAATATTTTGTAATAACCTATAAGGGAAGAGAATCTGAAGACTATACACATGTACATGTATATATATACACATATATATAACTGAATTGCTGTGCTGTACACCTGAAACTAACATGATATTGTAAATCAATTATACTTCAATTGAAAAAAATTAATCTATACCAATAGTTCTCAGTTTGGTTATATATTAGAATCACCTGGAGGATTTTGAAAGTATTGGTTCCTGGGCCCTTCCCTCGACCAATTAAATCCATATCCTTGTCAGGGAGGGGTCTGGCCTTGGCATTTTACTATCTCCCAGGTGATTCTTAAGGGAAAGCCAAGGTTGAGAATGTAGTGATCTATGCGTTGGGACTGTAAGCTGATTTCAACATCTGCCTGAGAAAAATGATTTCAGGAAAACCACCTATAAATGAGCCTACTTGCAATCCACTGTTCATGCTAACTGGACCCAGGCTATGTTTTGAAGGTACTCTTGGTCCCTCCCTTTACGTGGATGATGCAGATTAAAAGAATTTGGAGGGATTTTAAAGTGAAAAATAATCTTTACCAGTTGTACATCAAGATCAAAGTGTGTTTCCTTATCTGAGGGGTTCTGACCAAGTCAAGAAATGAAGGATTCAACTTCTCGCCAACTTCCTCATCAGATCCGAGGCTCTAAGAATAGAAAAAATAGGAACAGCTTTGTATATTTCATGATGGCGTCCCAGGGTCATCCAGGGAACATAATGCCTTACACTTGCTGAGTGCTTTTAATGTGCCCAGGACTAGCTAAGCCTTTCACACACATTAGCTTGTTTAATCATTCCAACTACCCTACAAGTTAGGTCTACGTTTTTCACCCCATTTCACAGAAGAGGAAGCTGGGCTACAGAGAAGTGAGGTAACTCGTGCATGTATATAAAGGGATACTGCTGGTAAAGCGGGTGGGGTAAAATCAAGGCCCAGCCCAGTGGCCCTGAGGGCTGAGGGCATTGACACGCCCTCTCTGCACACCTGGACCGGTGTGTGGCCCAAAGGTCAGGAGAGTGATCTGGGACCCTGGCTCTCAGTCCAGCAACGGAATCGCCTGGAGCTCGTTAGAATGAAAGATCTCAGGCCCCAGCCCAGACAGATGGAACCCGAACCTGCATGTTCACAAGGTCCCCAGGTGATCCTGTGCACAGAATTGAGAAGCCCTACTCTAGATGACACAGTAGGTGGTGGAGGGGACATTTCATCTCCAGGGTTCAGGAACCCTTGTGAGACCCACTCCCCTCAGTCTCCTTCCTGGAGCAACACGTGATATTGTGTGAAAGACCCAGGAACGAAGGGAAGAAGTCTCCAGGAGACCAGCAGTGACCAGACTTACCACCCTCACGTGAACTCTGACCTTGAGCGAGACAGTGACCCACATGTGCCTTATTCCCTGGCCAGTTTCTGAGAGGATCTGAAATCCAAGAATCAGTGCTATGCCTGTCATTCTTGGGAAAAAATAACATATTCCAAACACCCAGAAACCAGAGAGGAAATGAAGAAAAAAGAGCTCTGAGCCCCCAAATCCCCACTCCAAATGCCACGTCAATCTCAAATTCTTACAGGTCACTCATCTTAGAGCCTCATCAGAAATGACTTACTCTTATTTCAGTATAAATTCCTAATAAGCTTGATATTCTCTTTTCCAAGCCTTGTCAGATGAAAAGGTTTAAATTAAAGGTGATGAGGTCCGCTAAAGGCAAAACACTAAATGCAGAGAAAATGAACACTTCGGTAATTTGTTCTATTCAGGAAGGCAGGGGTTGCTTAAAATATTTTGGGATAATTTCTATCCAAAATTTTTAAAATTCTAAGAAATTTTTCGTGTTTGAAGAATCTTCCCTCTGGGGAAAACCTCCCTCCCTGAGGATGTTGATGGAAACACAGGCAAACAAGACTTCGAGTACCGGGGCCTAAGGGGCTACATGGTCAAGAGGTGAACAAGATAGAAGCTCCTCGTTTGACTTTTTTTTTTTTTTTTTCTTTTTTTTTTTGCGGTACGCGGGCCTCTCACTGCTGCGGCCTCTCCCGTTGCGGAGCACAGGCTCCGGACGCGCAGGCGCAGCGGCCACGGCTCACGGGCCCAGCCGCTCCGCGGCACGTGGGATCTTCCCGGCCCGGGGCACGAACCCGCGTCCCCTGCATCGGCAGGCGGACTCTCAACCACTGCGCCACCAGGCAAGCCCTCCTCATTTGACTTTTAAAAGACTTTTGGCTTCCTTTAGTTTTATGTTTTCCACCTGCTTAAAATATTCTACCAGGGAACCACAAATCTTAGTACAACAGACATATCCTGCTGCACATGGTGGGTGGGCCTCTTTCGCCACCTCCTTTGAGACAATGCACGGCTTTCCCAAATCTTCCTTTTCACTGTTCCCTGATTTGATACTTCAGGTGCTGACTCACCTGAAGAGAGGCAGGCAGAGATTTTCCATTTTTCTTTGCTATGTGCTTAATGACTTCCATGGCTTTAGCATCTTTGTTCTGGGAGATCAGCCACCTAGGAGACTCAGGTACACACCTAGGGCACAGAAAAAGTGTCATCAGTGCTGTTAAGTGGAGGGGAAAATCTTACTGAACACCTACCCCCAGGGGTCATAAGCGGATTTCTGTGAGGGATCTTACACAGCGAGGTTTGGTTGGCTCTACAAAGGAAATAAAAGTGTGCAGGGGCTACACAGCAAAGGGACCCATCAACAAAATGAAAAAGCAGCCTACTGAATGGGAGAGAATATTTGCAAACCGTGTATCTGATAGAGGGTTAATATCCAAAATATATAAAGAACTCATGCAATCCAATAGCAGAAAACCAAGCAATTCAATTTAAAACTGGGCAGGGTATCTGAATAGACATTTTTCCAAAGAAGACATACAGATGGCCAACAACTGCATGAAAAGATGCTCAACATCAGTAATCACCAGGGAAAAGCAAATCAAAACTACAGTGAGGTATCACCTCACCCCTGTCAGAATGGCTGTTATCAAAAAGACAAGAAATAAGCGTTGGCAAGGATCTAGAGAAAAGGGAATCCTGCTGGATTCCCACCAGGAATTCCCACTATTGGCGGGAATGTAAATGGTGCGGCCACTATGGAGAACAGTATGGAGGTTCCTTAAAAAAAACTAGAACTACTGTATGATCCAGAAATCCCACTTCTGAATATTTATCTGAAGAAAACAAAACACCCCAAATACCTATTTTCTACTCTTCTGTAGAGCTTGTAGAATTGTAAGAAAATTAAATTTGACTCTATTGAGTGAAAGTGGCAAGAAGTGCTTCAGAAATAGTCAGAACTTGGATAATAGGTGGGCTTTCTCTGTCATGCTAAAGCATTAGGTCTTTATTCTGAAGGGAATCAAACTACTGAAAGACGTTTAAGCAGGAGAGTAACGGGGTGGGCCTGGATTTTTACAATGCGGCGTGAAACACGGGTTAGAGGATGGGAAAGCTGATGCCAAAGAGACCAGTTATGAGTCTACCCAGAAATCCAGGCAAGGCATAATGGATTCCTAATGAGAATAGGGGAAAAAAAGGATGGTTTCAGAGATATAAAGGAGGTAGAAAGGATATAGGGATGAAACTAAGGATCACTCTCAGGGTTTTACTGGCTTTGGGAGGAGAAATAGGCTTCCTGGGAAGGGTTGAGATGTTTAATTCTTAGGCAAGACAGCTATGGGAAGAACAGGTAGATATGTCCAGGAGCTAAATAAGCGGGTTTTTTCATAGGAGAGAGATTTGGTTGATGATCTAGCATCCCTCTTGCTTTATCTCAGGTAACCTTGCATTAGGAGTTTCTGATAGTTTCTTCTGTTTTTACTGTTTTCCATGTTTCCCTTGGACAGGGGTGACAAACATATTTCACTTGTCCTGGTAACTCTGATTGATTGGTATGGTCTCTCTGGGGTGCCATGTTGGCCTTATCTGAGATAAAGACTGCTGTGATTGATTGGGGATGTCTGCTTTTGGCATGGTGTGGGAAGTGGTGACAAAAGTGCCATACTTCCCCTTCTCTATCCTCAGAAGTTTCTTCTGAGGAGGGGCAGAATAAGAACAGTAATATTGTCAGTCTCTTTAAAGGGTATCATGGCTACTGGAAGCTACTTTAAACACCACAAAAATAAGGTGAAAAATGTGAGATCCAAGTCATAAAACTCTTAAGTTCAAAGTGAAAGAACATCTGATTTCCAGAGGGGAAGACAGGTTAAAGCTTATGATTTTTACCCCTGAAACACGGACCTGGGTTTCCTGTGAAACAGAAGAGTGAAGGATATCTTAGTTTGGAAGGATGGTGTGCACTGGGGAAGACAGTCTTTTTAGCTAAATAAAATATTTCAGTCTATCTCCTCTTGGTTGCACGTGGACTTACCAGTAATAGAGCAAGAAGCAGAAGTTGGGCAGAGTCACTGTGAACTGCAGCCACCTCCAGTGCGGAAGTGCGTATGCCACCCCAGCAAGCACCAGGAGCCCAACCGTAAAGGCCACTTGGTAAAAAATCCCCACGGTTCTCCGGTAGCTCAGTCCAACAAATTCTGTAACTGCAGAGAGAACCCAAATGGTCAACGCAAGTCAGTACAACAGTGAGTGGGCTGTCTAACTATGGGGAAACTAGAATGCCAACTCAAAAAGCAGTCCAAGTTCTAGAATTTTCTATACAGCTGTCTGAAAACTTTTAGATGCTCTTTGGGACCTATTTTGTTATGATTACTGCTGTTGTGTTAATTAATGTAAAATCTTATAATCCCACATTACACGGGGTAAACATTGACTTTAGAGCATAGATGATTTTCATGTAAATGAACAGCTCAATATAACTTGTCCTCTTACATGAGTTAAACATTTTCTTGGCAATCCTGTTAATGTGTTTAAATGGCTTGGAAACCTGGTGGTGGGGTTCCAAGCTGACGGGAGTCTGCTAGTACTGGCTTGCAAGAACTGATTTTTAAATTTTCAGGAATTTTGCAAGCCGGTTTTTAACCCATTGGTATCTTAAAAGCAGTCATGGTGGGAGTATTTACAACTTAGAAATTGGAAAACACTATGAATCAGGCTTTTTATTTTCCAAGAGCTGGTGTATGAGCATGACACTGCACATGGTGTAATAATCAGCCTTATCCAATCCCATGACTACAGCATGACAGAAGTATGAAGTCTGTGGTACATGGATTTAAGGAATAGTCATTTTTGTATTACAGACATTCTAGAATTGAGATTCTGGATATCCCATGAACCACAGAGTTTTGCTTCAAATGTTTGGTAATCGTGTTAAAGACTTCAACTGTTTGTAAACCAAATAGAAATGCACTCTAAAATTATTTCTATAAATCACTGTGAATTATCCAAAAGCATTTAAAAAAGACAGACAAAATTATGTACATGCTTAATAAATAGAAATGTCTGTCTTTCAAAGTGGTTGGGGTCATGGATGAGGTCTTGGGGTAGCAGGTAGAAAGAGGGTGAATGACAGGTGCGCCTTAAGGACATCCAGAGGGACTGGAGAAGAAATTAATGGGAGAAGGATGAAATTTAAATTCAAATTCTACATATTTCTACATGTCACGTGTATGAGAAACCAAGTTTCTCATGGAATAACTGCGTACATTAATTCCTTTGTTGCCCAGACATAGATCACGTGACCACCATGACAGGCACCTGAGGGTATTAGGCACCATCTCCTCTTCACCTCGCAGAATCCCCCAAATTAACTTTACCGGGCCAAATTTTAAGCACACATATTCTAGTTCTCCTGTGCGAAATGAAAGATTGATTAACATTATTTTAATTTCAGTGTCCATTTCCCTTTGTGTGGATGCTCTTTGAATGTAGCGGAAGGGCAAGCAATGATGGAGTGAATTCCCAAGATCTAATTATGGTGGTAATTCTCCTTAATATTTTTTGACAGATGCTCTGCTGTTATAATTCAAATATTCTCTTAAAATCCATGGAGCTTAAGCATAACCCTGGTTCCTAATGAGTAGGATGTAAATGCTATTCCTGGTCCTACAAATGGCTCGCTGAGGACCCGAGACTGACCACAGTACTTCTATCCTTGGTTTCCTTGCATATCCATTGAGGATAACTGTGGTTTGCTAGAATGGATGTGCTCAAATTAATAAAGCCCCTTATAAATCTAATATATTCTCATCAATGAACTTTCTCTCTGTAAAGCCTGGTAGGCTAGATTTCCCCTCTATGGTACACCCCAGGGCACAGAAGACAAAAATTCCTGAAGAGTTATATAAGAGTTTGGATGGCATGATGTTTACTCTCATTCCTGCTTCATTGTTTTCTTTCTAGGAGGAATGCAGAATGAGTTTACTGAAAAGATTTCAGAAATTCTTTTGATACAGAAAAAAAATCTTTCAACATTGTCTTGAAGCTGAGTCCATTTTCCTGTGCAGCTACCCTCACGTGACTGACTATATTTTGCCAGCAATGTCCCCCACAGCTACAATCACAAGCGTTCTTACTCAGGATGTAGCCTATTAACCAGCCTGCCTTGCTGACCAGTCCTTGGATCAAGCGAAAAATTAGCATCCATGTATAGTTTGGGGAAATAGCCATGAGAACTCCAGATGAAGCATTTATGAGGATTGTAATCAAGAGGCAGAGCTTACGGCCAAACCTGCAAGGAGAAAACAAAGAGAGGGAACGGAATTAGATTAGATTCATGAGGGTTGTAGAAAATTCATGGAAGTTATGGAGCTCTAAACTAAAGTGGAGGTTATCTCTGAATTATGGAAATTCAGGAGGTACAGACTGATATCCACCAAGAGAATCCCTGACTTCAGGTCAGTTCCATCAGGACTTTGCACCAGGGCACTATGTATAAACTTGAAGCCCAGTGAGGCCCATTCACCCTGGGCTGGAGCACCTCTCAGCCCCCCACTGTGGAGGGTACGTGGGGAGGGAGTGATTCTTCAGGCCACCCAGTGCTGAATGCCCCAGGGGCCCGTCTAGGTCTTCTGTCATCACATGAGCTGGGCCTTTGCACCAACAGTCTCAACTAGTTGCCCACTGAGGAGCTTTTGCTTTAGAAAAAACAAAATTCCGTGTTCAATGTATTTCCCCATCCATTTTCAACACTGCCTTTGGACTTCATGGTATTTGTGTGTCTCCATGGAAACGGTCTTTTGTGTGGCGCTGTCATCATCTCACCTGTTGCCATCCCATAGGCCTTTGCCGTGGAGTACCTTAGCAGGATTGATCCCGCACATTTTATTTGAGAGACTTGGGTCCCATCGGTTTAGGGACCTGGAGAGTGTCTCAGTGCACAGAGTAGACGGAAACGTGGGAACCTGGGTTTAACCTTGGCCTTACCGCTGACTGGGATGTCGGGCGAGTTATGCGGCCTTTCTCAGTTTCTTCATCTGGAGAAGAGCTATCTGACCCAGCCTGACCAAGGGATTAAGTGCGGTATTACACCTAAAGAGCTTCGCACCCAGCCCTCCTCCCTCCCTCCCTCCCTCCCTCCCTTTGCGAAGCTGCCTCTCAGAAAGCTGACTTGAGGTTCAGTCTCTTTTTTTCACATTTCATCATGTCCTCTTGATTTTGTTCTAAAAGACGCCCTAATCAGCTGTTAGTGGATATTTTAAAAATTCTTCACGCAAAGCGATGTTTTTTTAAATTTTTGTTTGTTTACCCACTTCACACTGAATGTCAGTAGTGCTGCCATGTCATTAGCAGTGCACATTTGACGTGGCTGGACATTTTGTAATTGCTGCTCTTCTTTTAGGCAATTTGTGCTCTAGTGACCATTTCAATACTAACTGACCATTTGAAAAGTATCCACAACATTGTTAATCATTACTTGGGATTATTAATGCTTTAAATATGAAATTTAAAGATCAAGCAGTCTCATTAGTAATTAATGTAAACTGCTAAACTTCTTAAAACCCTGTTTTGACCACATCATTTTAAAATTCTCAGTCAGTGGTTCCCCACTGTAAACATATACCCCCTGGACTTTTATCCACAGCCTTCCAAAGTCATATCAGCACAATGTTTTAGCCTTTCTTCCTGAACCTCTCCCTTTACCCTCAAAGAATTCATAAGCATGTGCTGAAGTGATAATTCTTCAACTTCCAAAGTTGACTCAGCCAAATCCCAAAGCACCATAATCATGCTCCTGTATATGGACAAAATCCCATGGCTGATGAGAGGGAACGTTCACCATCTGAAACTCAGTGCGTGGAAGCCTTCAGACAATCAAATCTACCAACGCAGAACAGCTTCACTAGGGGACACGTTCACATAAAGACACAGTGCTATTAAAACAATAAGGCAGGGACTTCCCTTGTGGCACAGTGGTTAAGAATTCGCCTGCCAATGCAGGGGACACGGGTTCGAACCCTGGTCCGGGAAGATCCCACATGCCACGGAGCGGCTGGGCCCGTGAGCCACAACTACTGAGCCTGTGCTCTAGAGCCCACAAGCC
>NC_041223.1:7623222-7643392 GCF_002837175.3 Physeter macrocephalus | reverse complement strand
CAACTACTGAGCCCGTGTGCCACAACTACTGAAGCCCGCACGCCTAGAGCCCGTGCTCCGCAACGAGAGAAGCCACCGCAATGGGAAGCCCGCGCACCACAAGGAAGAGTAGCCCCTGCTCGCCACAACTAGAGAAAGCCCGCGCGCAGCAACGAAGACCCGACGCAGCCAAAAATAAATAAATAAATAAATAAATACAATTTTTAAAAAAACACAATGAGGCAGGGCTGGAAGAAATTTTGGAGATTTGGGAGAGTGGTTCGAGAACCTTCCCCCCCTCTTACCCTCCCACAACAGAACCACTTAAGTGGTTAAATGAAAAACGAAGAGCAAATAAAAGACAAGGGGGGTGAACTCCAGGACGGCTGGCTTCAAAAGTCCTTTAGCTACTTGCTACTCAGACTGTAGTCTGGGGCTATCAGCGTCACCGTAGAGTGGTTAGAAATGCAGATTCTCAGGCCCACTCCAGACCCATTGGATCAGAATCATAATTCTAACAAAACCCCCAGGTGGTTAATATGGACGTTAACATTTGGGAAGCACTGCATTCATTTCACTGAGCCTCAGTCTCCTCATCTGCCAACGGGATAATAAACTCTCCTTTCAAAGGCTGTTAGGATCCTAGGTGAAATGTAACACAGGGATGCCCAGTAAAATGGCTGGCACATAGTAGGTAGGGGAGAGCTAGTTTTGAAAGATTCCACAGGGTTGAGTAAGTTTGACTGCGACCCACTGGAACTTTGATTCTGCCTTGATCTTGTTCCACTGTGAAATCTGGACAGTGCAGTGCTGGCTCTTGAGAGCTGACTGATAGACTTTCAGAAAATTTGTGAGCTGATTGTTAAACACAGGCATTATTAAAAATGAAAGTACACACTTACAATAAAGTAAATTATGTTAAAAACACGTGTAATAAATACGCAAAACTTATCTCTTCCTAATTATTTTACTGTGTTTGACCATTATCTATGCTCAGGAAGTTTTTTATGTCTATCTGTTGTAGTTGTATGGTGGAAATACCATAGAATGGTGCATATTTCTAGCCAACTCTGTGTTCAGTGACCTCACTTTGGTATCTTGAAATGGACCACCGTGGGAGCCTTGACAACATGGAGATCAACAAACCCTACAAATTGAGGCTTTTTCCTTCAGAGAGTCAGGTGTTAAATATTTACAAGCCTGACACGAAATTACTGACCATTAGAGTAAAAAAAACCTTGAATTGGTGAGAGATTACTTTTTTGGTGTCAGGTGATTCTGAAAATCATTCTTTAGGAGGTTTGAATGATGAAACAAATTAGACATCTTACAAAAGGTTTCTTTTCAAGATCTCTAGCATATATCCCCAGTCCCTCCCTCCTTCTACTTGCAAAGGTGACCTTCAGAAAGTTGACTTGGTGTAAGGCTCAGCATTCTTATTATAACCTGTTCATAATGTGCTCCTGGCTTTCTTCTAAAAGACACCTTCATCAGCTCTTAGGTCATATTGTTACAGGAGAGAACCAGGTCTGACTACATGTTGGATCTGTTTCTTTTACTGTAACCTTTGCTTCCCGTCGCTTTTGTTCACTAAAAGGATACTGTCTATACATAATGGCCTGCCTCGGGGAACCCCGCCCCTCTGCCTGAATGTTAAACCAAAGTGCCTTTGTTCAGGGAAACATCCGGACCCTGTCCACCTGCCGATGGCTGAAAGGAAGAAGAAATTAACACATCCCCTCCCCGAGGCTGGCCATTCCTGGGGATATTTGCAAAACTTACGGTGCTTTTACTTTACTTCCCCATCTCCTCCCCCTCTCTCTTCTCTACAAGAAACTGGCATCCAAACCCCGATAAGACGGTTATTTGGGGGACCCTAGCCTGCCATCTTGTCGGTCTGCCGGCTTTCCGAATAAAGTCGTGTTCCTTGTCTCAACACCTCGTCTCCGATTTATTGGCCTGTCAAGTGGCAAGCAGAGTGAGCTTGGGCTCAGTAACAATATTTTTAAAATTCCTCATAACTGACGATCTGTTTTATTTAGTGTTGGTTTAATCTGTAGCATCAGATGGGTTTCCATGAGATTCTTGTTCCATTCTATAAAACCTGACAATTTTGCAGTACTAGGCATTAAATGTGCAATAGATAGTGTCCTTTTCGGACCCGTAGGGTGGCTGTCTCATTACGCACCCTTACCTGCGTACACAAACGGAAGAGAAGGCGGCAGCGACCGCCCAGACTTCAGACAGTTTAAGAAAAAGAAATAGAGGGATGTACACAGCTTTGGGGGGAAGAATAATGAGTAGTGGGAGATTTCATGGGAGATTTCAACGATAGGAACAAAATCATGAGGTCATCTAAGAAGGCGGATAATTGACCGCGGATTTTAAGTCAGGAATGCACTGTCTGGAGAGAATGAGAACCCGTCTCCTACTCTTTGAGTGGGATGGGAATAATTAACTCATTTATTTAACCAGCTGTGAAGCTCAGTCCCCTATTCGCTCACTTCT
Organism: Physeter macrocephalus; assembly: GCF_002837175.3. Lineage (NCBI taxonomy): Eukaryota > Metazoa > Chordata > Mammalia > Artiodactyla > Physeteridae > Physeter > Physeter macrocephalus. The sequence continues at coordinate 7,640,905 of NC_041223.1, read as the reverse complement.
GTGCTGGCGAGTCGAGTGTTAGAATCTGCGCCTCACATTGGAAGCGCGCGTGGAGAGGGAGCCTGGAGCCAGGGGTCCAGACGGCCACACGCGGGGAGCAGGGCGGACTGTCGACCACCCTCGTCAGGGTACCTCTCAAGACTTCAGGGCTCATTTCCAAACCACCGTCCTTATTGCCAGTTGTGTGGCAATAAAAGTAAAAGCGAATGACCTTCCTCTGCACCTCACAAGCCTCTGCCGCACAGCGTCCCAGGAGGAGCCTTTGAAGGGAGGCTAAGCAGTTACAGAAGTGGTGTGATGTACGGGGCTGCCTCGTGACCCAGCACCTTCACTGCCACCTCCCCTCCCTCCTGCTGCCGCAGGGGGCCCCGGCTGTGACAATTCAGATGCCCCCGAGGGTGTGACTGATTCAGCCATCCTTATTAATCTTTAACACACTTGCAAGTTTTAATCCAGACTGCCGTGTCATCAGAGAAAATGTTCTATCTATATCTAATATTAAGCTCACGGCTTTTGGTTTATCTGTATCAAAGATATAGTTGGGAAAGGCAACAAGCATAATGTGTATTTACGTTACCACTTATTTCAGAATTAAATACATATAGCTTATAATAAATTATAAAAGATTGTATATTTATTATATAGTTATATGGCACTATCTCACTAGGTGACTAATGATTAAAGAGGATGATACTGTCCACAGTGTTGCACACGGTGCCTGGAACATGGGAAATACGCAATAAACCGTCAATATTAGGACTATTAAATAATTAGCACTGATGGCCAAATTACCTAAGGTGCTTATCAAGTATAAAGCCAACTTTTCTGTTCCTTTCCCTTTGGAGGGACTCCTAATAATGTCTAATTGATCATCAACAGAGTAAAGATGCACCTTATGAGGAAATGCCAGCACAGTGAACCTGGGATTACAAAATAGTGGATAAATAAAAGACATAGGAACGGCTCGATTAGCCTGAAAACTAGCTCCCGGAGACACGGAGCCATGTACGAGGGCCACCTGCTGTATGTTCCACGTGGAGAGGTCTCTCCTCATCTCTCTCCAGGGACGTGACAGTATGGAAGTGGATATTTACCTCTGCCAGTGTGGAGACCCGGTTTCCCTTTCACCAAATTATATCTTAGGTTCCATACATATAATTGCATCTGGCCCCAGGTCCCCAGTTCAGGAATCCTGCAACGCCACAGGCTCAGGTGAGAACAAAAGGGAGAGTCTACCTGGTTCCAGCACAGGAGAGGCAAGCAGAGGACGGGACAGAGCTCAGAGGCCCTGAAGACGCATGACCAGGTGGATGGCAGGAGGCCAAAGAAAGAATTGGGATTGCAAAAGGGATCAAATCCTCTATCACTCTCCCTTCTAACCCTAAGCTTCTGGATAGCCCACAAGGAAACACTGCTGCCCAGTGTCGAAACATCCCTCTATGATCCAAGAGAATTAGAAAATAAAGACATTGGTCATGCTAATCAAAGCTGTAAAAGAAATCTAAGACCGTCACGACAGTTCAGGAAAGTGTGGTCTGTGTGCTCTGGGAACGGATGGTATTCAAGCAGGGGCAGGGGAATCCAAGCGCTCTCCTTGGACTGTTTACATTCCACCACTTTTGTACTGTACCTACCTGTCTGCTATGTAGCCGATACCCACAGAACCGATAAAAAATCCTACATTCACAGCCGACTGAAACAGGTCCAGCATCCAGGAGTTGGTACACACTAGGTTAAACTGCGAGGGGCCAGGGGTGTCCCGGGTTGGGAGGGAAAGAAAACAAAACTCTGTTAGGCACAGCTCAAGCCAGGGAACTCGGGAGGTATTCCTTGCATGGCACTGAGGTGACTGCATGACAGTAAACCAACTCTTTTCTTGCTCGTGTGAATTTTCTTTACACAACCCCGAAGATTTGTCCCGCAGTCTGTTTAGCATTCCATCTGGCAGTCTGTCATCAGGCTGAACTCTGTTTTGGCTAAATGAGCTGAAATTGGGTAATTACTTATGCACAAACCATTTCTCTTTGTAATTTTATTAAATAGGTGTGTGGACACATACAAGCGTTGCCCTAAGGAAGCCAGGCTGTTCAGTGTCCCTTTAAATTAGGGGAATTAGCATCTTGCTAATGGCTGTTACCTTTGTCCTCACTTGGAACAGGAGGTGGCCTGGAGGTCGGGAGAAAACCCCTTTCTAGGGCTAAGGACTAACTTTCTCACTTTGTGGCCTTGGGCAAAATTTTTCTCGGCTCTGGGCCTCAGTCTCCCATCTCTGTATGAACAATGAGATGAACCACGCTGCAAAAGCCTCTTAAAAGTTTTATGGTACTTGACCAACAGAATGTGGTGGAAGTTATACTTTGCCATTTTCTGGGTCCAGGCCTTAAGAAACAGGTAGCTTCCTGTGATGGTTAATTTCATGTGTCAACTTGACTGGATCACAGGATGTCCAGACACTTGGTTAAACATTATTTCTACTTTTTAATGATTTTGTTTAATCAAAAATCACAAACATGTTAAGCCAGTGGAGGCTGGAAATAAAGAATCACTGTAGGGGGCTTCCCTGGTGGCGCAGCGGTTGCGCGTCCGCCTGCCGATGCAGGGGAACCGGGTTTGCGCCCCCGTCCGGGAGGATCCCACATGCCGCGGAGCGGCTGGGCCCGTGAGCCGTGGCCGCTGGGCCTGTGCGTCCAGAGCCTGGGCTCCGCAACGGGAGAGGCCACAGCAGTGAGAGGCCCGCGTGCCGCAAAAAAAAAAAAAAAAAAAAAAAAAAGAATCACTGTAGAAGAAAAAAAAAGTTTTATGGTGTTAAATCTTCAATCCTCCACATTTCATGTAACTATCAGACCATTTTAGATCCTTCAAATGGCTCTGCTACCTTAACGCCTGTACAGAATATCTTCACATCATCCAAGCAGTCCTTTTAAGTTAAGCCAGGCACCTGGCTTTCTTTGTATTTGCAGAATAATTTTATTCCCCCATTTTGCTTTGTCTCCAATAAAAGCAAGTCTCACTACTATACGTAAAATAGACAAACTAATAAGGACTTACTGTAGAGCACAGGGAACGCTACTCAATACTCTGTAATAATGGCCTATATGGGAAAAGAATTTAAAAAAGAGTGGATATATGTATACGTATAACTGATTCACTTTGCTGTACACCTGAAACTAACACAACATTGTAGATCAACTATATTCCAATAAAAAATTTTAAAACAGCAAGTCTCCATTTTTTCTTTCTATTTATTGAAAAGAGGCCTCGTGATTAGATGTTAATGCCAAGTGTGGTTTTTAATAAAATAATAGCACCATAGCATAAGCTCCAACCCCAAATGGTTTGATATGGATACTTCGAGCGAATTGACGAGAAAAAAATTAGCCATCGAGAGAAAATTACATTGTATCACAGTAAGGCACCCGTTCAGGTGAGTTCCATGAGGGGTCAGGTGTCCATCTGTACCATGGCAGAGTGGAGGGGAAGTCAGGGCTTCCAGAAAAAGAGGAGGCTTGAAAATTTTCCCTTTCCTGGCGTCATTTCCAGGAATTCTGATGTTTTTGCTTGCTGCTTACTGCTGAGACTTGCATACACTAGAATCGTTATTGTCAGAATTTGAAGCTTAAACTCACCTGCTCACACTCCAGACAAATGAGAGGCTGTATGTTTTCTTGAAAACTAGGATTTCATTTTATTTTATTAACTAATTAATTTGTTTGTTTGTTTTTTATAAGATACTTTGAGTCCAAAGAGCACATCTGGCCCTCCCTGGGTTCATCCTTAAGAAAAACGGCACTATTTGCTTTCTCCACCCCTTCTAAGTCCCACGATCACCTACCTCGGTCACGATGGAGGAGCCGGGCGTGTCGTACACCCAGCCGTGCCCACAGGGGCCCAGAGGCAGGAGGCTGCGGTTGGCGGCCAGGCCGGCCAGCGGGTCCACGCAGCCGAGGGCGCTCTGGTTCCAGTCTACCTCATAGCGGCGGCACTGGCGGGGGAAGGCCTGGCCCTCGGGCCCGGGGCCCGGCACCGTGTAGTTGAGCTCCTCGGCCAGGCTCCAGCCGCATCGACGGCTGAGCTCGGGCACCCCGGGGCTGCGGCAGCGGTGGTCCGGGGTGAAGGCCAGGAAGACGATGCCCACGTAGATGGGGGTGAAGGCGGCAGAGAGCAGAGAGAGGAGGAGAAACGTTTGCTTCTGGAAAAAGTTGAATTCCCCTATGTGCTCTAGGATGTCGTCCACCGTCGGCATTGTTCTGGGGAGAGAAGTCCCAATGCTGTCTCCTGCGCTGCTCAGATGCCACTGAGCGAGGCTGGGCCCAGCTCAGCACAACCCCGACCAAAAGTCAAAGGGTGAGTTTATTTTAGAAAGCGACCAGCCTTTGGTCCAGACCTTCTCTGGTTGGACCAACTCCCAGCCGTGCACTTCCCCGGCCACGTGTGTCCAGCCGCTCCCCCGAAACTCCCCGCGCAAGTCACAGGGCAAGATGCTGTGTTTATTGTAGCATCCCTCCGGTGAGTGGGTCCCTACCTCATGCCGGCCCCACAAACAATCCTTCGTCTGTACCACACGGGGAGAAATCCGAGCACTTTCCCATATCACAGCCCTGTTGATCTTCTGTGGTAAACTGAGTGTCCGGGAAACGAATATATTCATATCTCACTCACACAGCCAGCCTTTGCGCTAAGGTGTTGAAGGGAGACACACACAGTTTTGGCCTTGCTTGCTGAGTACGACGCGAATCGTGGTCTCCCGGTCAGAGCTCTTGTCTGGATTCGAGATGGTTTGCAAATTCTATCGCTGTGCTTTTTCTACAAACAACAGCCAGGGCACTCGGGGTACATGCTGGGGCTGTTTGTTTTGATTTTTCCAGGATTTTATAATTCTGCTCTTTAAAGAATGACAATTTGGCATTCTTGCCTTTGAACCCTGGAACCCCTTGACCTGTTTGTGAGGAAAGAATAAAATGTTCTCCACACATGTAGGTCAAGTGTAATGCAGGCAGGAGAGGTCTCGTTCTGCTGTTGTTTGGTCTTAGTTATTTCTGACTGTGGTCAGGGGTGGAGAGGCTCTTTAGGATGGTATTGGCTGCATCCAAGCGCAAGGGAAACAGGCAAACATCTTTCCTGGTGGGGAAAGGATCCTCACTGCGGTGGGCAGCTGCCACATCAGGAAGGTGGCCTGCTGATATATCTGCATATTAAAGTACCAGAAATTTAATCCCGTTTTCTTCTTTTTTTCCGTTGGGGTCTGTTTTCCTGTGGGTAGAACAGCGTGGGCTGAAAAGTAGTGACCCACAGAAGTCCTCCTCCCCGTTGCAGCTGCAAACTTTGTTTTCTTAAAAAAGCAAGAACCAGGGTGCCTCTGGGGACCTTGTCAACCTCTTCTGGGCTCTGTCAGGCTCCTGGGGGTTCTCTGCTTGGTGGTAGCAGGGTGGGGGGACTCCTGCTGCCCCCGGCCCCAGTTTGAGGGCGTGGCTTCAGACTCTATAGAACCAAGAGCTGGGGGAGTATTTCTGGCACAGAGTCACGCATGCAGTTCTACCTGCTGACTGTTCAGTGGGCTGAAACAGAACAAAATACATGAGAACTGGATCAAATTGCTGACGGTACCAGGACCGGCCAAGGCCAAGGGTGGGCCGTGGTGAGCAGGGGTCTGGGCTTCTGAGGTAATAAACTGTCACAGACTAAAAACGCCAGCCCCCGAAAGCCGTGGCTCGTCCCACAGCCGTCTTGGATGACAGATAACAGGAAGGATTCCCAGAGAGATGAGGCCGCGGCCGGTTGCCTGAATCTGGAGACGAGTTCCGGTTCTTTGCTCAGGAGCTCTCTAGAGGCAGAGAGATTTTTCAAATAAAGATGAAAAATCATTAATAACATAAAGGACAGATAAATAGTGCCAACCAGCAAAAAGATATGGTGATGTCAAGCAAGAAAAACGTACCTTTAACTTCCATTTCCAGGAAAATGGAATAGATGGCCTTTTCCTTTTTCTTCCAGCTGAACACAACTAAAGCCCCAGCATGCCGCATGTAAAACAGTTGCCAGGACACAGTGAGCGGGGCACAGAAGGAAGACTGGCAGGGGCCTCTGGGCCCAGAGAGTGACACAGTGGGCAGTTTTCCCCCTCACAACCCAGACTGGGTGCTGGAGAAGCAGGAAGCCAGAAATACCAGTGGTCCCAACAAAATACCATCAAAAGTCCCAACAAAAGCCTGCTCTCTCTAGATTCCCAGGAATAAGCTGAAGCTTTTCAATGACCCTAATGGATGTCTCATTCCTCTTTTCTTAAGGTTTTTTCTTTTTTATCAGTCTCTTGTTAGCCCCAAAGGCGAAACACATTTGATCAGTCACAGCACCTTCTCCATACACTGCACAAATCTTTTTTTTGCGTTTTGGTTGTGTTTTTATCTATCTTGAAATAATAAAGCATAATATGCCAAAAATGTTGCTTTTTTTCTTCCATCTTCAATATTAAAATGGCTACGCAAAATTCCACCAGTTTTGATGTCTTTTTTTAAATGCATGCTGATATGACAGCTGTCACATACAATCTAACAAAATTGTTTTGAATGAAGTTAAAGACAACCAAGTGCTACTAGACCCACCTTATGGAAACAAACAAACAAACCTTTTGGCCAACCCAATACAATCGAACTTTCATGGGCATTTAACCAAGACCCAGGAGCGAGTCAACTTGATTGGACTGCTTTCTTCAAAGAGATAGCGAACCTGGTCTGGCCAGAAGGCATACCTTTTAATGTTACATGGGTGCCACTGGAGTATGAGAAGAGAAGAATCTTTAAGATTTTCATTTCCATAATTCTCAGCTTTTATTTTTTTTGAACATTGCATTAGTGATCAATTTCCTCCTCAACTGACTTATTATTTGTCTTCTTTTTCTTTTTTTTTTTTTTTCGGTTGCATTGGGTCTTCGTTGCCGCACACGGGCTTTCTCTAGTTGCGGCGAGCGGGAGTTACTCTTTGTTGTGGTGCGCGGGCTTCTCATTGCTGTGGCCTCTCTTGTTGCTGAGCGTGGGCTCTAGGTGCACCGGCTTCAGTAGTCGTGGCTCACGGGCTCTAGAGCACAGGCTCAGTAGTTGTGGCGCACAGGCTTAGTTGCTCCGCGGCATGTGGGATCTTCCCGGACCAGGGATCGAACCCGTGTCCCCTGCATTGGCAGGTGGATTCCCAACCATTGTGCCACTAGGGAAGTCCCCGAGTTATTATTTCTTAAGATCACTTATCCAGAGCACTGAGGGTAACACTGTCCGTAGTCCTCTCATATGTTTACGAGGTGGGGATTTCCACACAGGTATGCTGGGACACCCTGTCAGGCCGGAAAATAAGAGAGTACTGGTCATGCCGAAAGGGCAAAGGAACCCTGTAAAGATGCTCCCATTGGCCTACAACATGACAATTGGGGCACCAACAAGAATAATAACTGCAATGCACTGAAACACATGTGTATTTTAAAAATCTATTGGTTCATAATGTTTTTTTTAATCTCATGAAATAATCTAGGCATCAAACTTTAATACACTCTAAATTCGTTAGGTGAAATGATGAGGAGGAATTCCATATTGGAGTGGTAAGGGTGACACCACCTAAATTTCCCCATCCATAAATAGAAGGGAACAGACTAAACCTCTAGGGATCCTTTAAACATCATAATTTAAGGACTTAGTGATTTGCTAGTTGTAAATCCAAAGTCTTCTGTGTCATGCACAAAGACCCTCATAACACTTAGTATGCTACAGATATATCACCACAGCGTAAATACATATAAACCCTCCCCTCTTTCTCTCAACCTTCCACATGAGTACAGGTAGAGCCAAGCTGGGTTGTGTGAGGTATATGGTTCCTGGATCAACTACTATCTATGTCCTTTTCATCTCTTTGGGTTACGACCCTCAATTATTGAGAGAAAAATTATCAAGTACATCACCAACAGAATTAATTCCTCTAGAAATTCTTCATCTTCCCAAGAAAGACAACTTCAAGTAGAAGATGAAGGAAAGGCTTGTCGACTTCTGGTTGAAATGAAAGATGATGGCAAGTGATCAAAGTGTCTTGTTTATATTTGAGATTTCCTCAAGATCACGTCTCAGAATTCAGGTTCCTTTGATTCAGGAATAGAAAGAACAGACAGCTTAAGGTCGTGGTTTTCATAGGACTGGAAGTAAATTGGGGGACTTACAAGCCATATTCATTTACCCAGAGTACACAGGAAAGGAACACAGTGTGAAGAAAATCGTGTATAACCGAGAATTAAATTGAAGAATTTACCTCTTTTCATCATATTAATTTTAGAGGGTGAAATAAATCATTTGTAGAGGAAAAAATTCATTTGTGCTAAAAGCTAAAATAAGCAAGTGTGGAAATGAACAAAAACCATGCAATTGAGGACAAAAAAAGGCGCTCTATTCAGAGCTTACTGTACCAAACGAGTCAGCCTCTTGCATTTTGGCAGAGACTTAAGGGCAGGCAGAGTAGTGGGAAGTCTTCTTAGTGGAGAAAGGCACAGCTCCAGGCATGCCCTGATGGAGGCTGCGAGCACGGGGAAGCTGGAGGCAGCTGACCAGAAGCAGGGCGACCGTGCGATTGGTTAGGGCTGCATATTTCATTTTCTATGGTGGGTCCTAAACAGAGATGCTATCAGTTATTAATCAAGTTCTGGCTGTTTTGGTTCAGTTGCTGCAGGCTGTTATTTGGCTTCCTGAACTGATAGCTGCAGAAGTTCTGTCTTTATACAGTCTGGCCATTACTGTGTGTATGTTCCGTCTCTCACAAGCTAGTCATTTGTCTGAAGAAGCTTTAACTACTGTCTGCAAAGAAACCAAACCAGGCTTGGTCGGAGACATAACAGCATGATGGGGAAACAGTCGCAGGGAATGAGAAGACATGACATCACGTTTGGGGGTGTGGTCTCAGAGCAGGGAGAATTTGCCTTCTAGGTCACTCTCTTGCAGAATCTCCTAGGCTAGGTCTCTGAGACTGTAGTAATGCCATCAGCAAGCAGACTTACACGGTCAGAGAACAACAGCTCCACCAATGTGAGGGGAGAAGTCTCGTAGGAGTTCTTATTCAAGAAAATTCTCTATTTTTCCTTCAAATATATTTCTGCTCCATTCTCTTGGCTGTCTCTCAAGTGGACTCTTCATAAATAAGTTGGAGTTTTTCATTCTTTCCTCCATTTCTTTTAACTTTTGCCTACATTTTCCATCTCTTTATTTCTCTGTGTTGAGGTCTATGTTATGTTCCCAGATGTATTTCTCCTCTGCTGTGCTTACCCTGCAGTTTAATTTGTCTAAGGCATTTTATTTAAATGGCTGAATTGCTATTTGGTGGCTTTTCAATCTCCTTGGTCTTTTTTTTAACGTAATTCTGTATTCTTACACCACACAATCAAATACTTCCTTTCCATACTTTTAAAACCTTTAAAACTTTAAAAATCTACTCATTTAAAAATATTTTTTAGATTTCCTTATTTTTGTGTTTCTGGGAGTGAATTTTCTCCAACCCTTAGCTTTATTTGGGGAGCTCAGTTGCAGCTGCTCATCACCTCCAGGGCTTGTATCCACGACTTCCGTTCTTCCTTAGCATTAAACCCCAGCACCAAGGGGTTTATGGCATTCCGTGGACGCAACTCATGTTGAATCTCAAGAAGCACCTCTCTGATTTTGAGTTCCTCCTATGACTCTAGCCTCTAGGGAGATCCCTTTCTTGCTTTGGAGCTTGGCTCTCTGTCCGTCAATGGTTCTATCCAGCATATCCCTGTGTGAGGAGAATCACAGAGGAGATCTGCTAAGTCTGCCATGTTGACCAGAGTCGACTAATATTTATGATGTGCCTACTGTATACCTTCTGTTGCTAGGTGCTGAGGATGACAAATGAGCAAGGCACAGGCCTTTTCTTCAGGGAACCTAGAATCCAGAGGGCCAGAGAGACAAATGAAACATTTATGATAAAATACAAGAAGTTCAATGCTACATGGGATGCTATAGAAGCACCAAGGAGGGTGCATCTGACTCAGGCTTTAGGAAAGGTTGGGAGTCTTGAAGAAATGCGTGTTCTTCTAAACAAAGGCTCTATTGGAAAAGATGATTTTGTAGGGAAAAGGTTTTTGGCTTCATTTTATTTTAAAAATCTGTGCGTGGGCCCAACAATGACGGTCATACACTGACGCCCTTGCCTTGCTGGTTTAGGACTTTCCCAAGCTTCATGTTTCTTTCAACACCAGAGACATTATTTGATGAATCATTTATTCAGCAAACATCATCCAAACAGCTATTAAGGTAGCTTCTCAAAAGATTAATTTTGATCTGTGCGCTTGCGCAGTGCGGGGGTGGAGGGCGGAGGAGATAGATAGCACGCTTGCGCGGCTGTCACAGGGCTGCTTGGTTGGTCAGTGGGGAGTCGGCGCCTGCGTACTAAGACCCGTGTGCAGCAGCGGCGGCGGCGGTAGAGGCGGCGGCGGCGGCGGCAGCGGGCTCTGAGGCAGCGCTTGGGCTCGCCGCGAGTGAACGGGGTCGAGTCAGTGCATTCGCGCGAGGTAAGAGCGGGCAGGGTGCGCGGAACCTTGGCTTGGGCCTGGGAGTAGAGATGGAACTGCGCGAGGGTCGGGGAGGGGGCAGAGGGGAGCGGCGGCCACCGCCGCCGCACGAGATTCGTTCTGGGAGCGGCGCGAGGTGCGGAGAGGCTCGGGCGCGCGACCCGGTTGGTGCGCGGGGTGACGGTTGGGGCTGGCCCGGTGACGTTGGAGCGACGCAGGGCGGGGGACGGCGAGCCGCGAGGCCGCCACGCGGGAAAGGCCGCCGGGCGGCCAAGCTGGGGCGAGGGCCGGGGGCAAGATCGGCCCGCCGGGGTAAGGGAACCTGGGACGTTGAGAACCGGGCGCCGTGCGGCCACGTGAGGTGGGGGAGGGGGCTATTCGGTGAGAGGGCATGTGGAGGGGGGGTTGGCGGCCGGCGGGGGGGAGGGGAGACTGCGTGGCTTCGGCCTGGCGCGGCCTTTGAGGAGGGGGTGGCCGCAGTACCGGAAGTGCCCCCTGTGAGAGGCTGCCCTTGGGGTCAGAGGCCGCATGGCCGAACGTGGACGGGGGCCGCATGGCAGCGCGGGGACCCCTCCCCCCAGGTCCCGGCCACCGGAAGCCCCGGGCGGCCACATGGTGGGCGGGAGCCGGCAACCCCCAGCGCGGAGAGAGGTGGTCTTTGCGGGCACCTAAGGGAGTTTGGAATTTTGAGGAGTGGGAGAAGCCCGGGGCCCGGATCTTGATCACCTCGGTGAGCCCACTGTGGGCATATGTTGGCGCTCCCCAACCTCATGGGCCCCTGGAGCTTTCCCCCCAATCCTCCTGTGAAGTGAGGCGGTCAGCCAGGTGTAAGTGGCATTTGTCCGTGCTGCGACGCCAGAGAAAGTGGGAAACCGAGGGCGATTGGACGGGAGCCCAACTCTTCCCGGTCGTCCCGACAGCGCCTTAAAGTCCCGGGCAGATGAGTTACCCGCTTTGATAGGTGCTCTTCACCTTGTCACTGTCTTTCTCGTTGTGTCTGATTTGGGAGTTCCTGGTTTTAGGGTCCTTAACTCTACTAGCCTAGTATAATTTACACTACTCACTAACTACTACCAGCCTTTTGCTTTCATTTTATCGTCATTCACCACTCCCCACTCTCCCACTTTCTACTGACTGTACAGGCCCGGCCTGAAAAGCCGACAGGACCAGTGCATCCTGGGAAAAGTGGGAGGGCCCTTGAGGAGAGGCTGGGTTCCTGGGTTCCCTTTGGGAAAGCAGAGGTGGTTGGTAGGGAGATCAGTTAGAAAACAACTTTACTTTCTCCCCCTCGGCTGCGTCTGCAAATGCATGTTGAAGAGGCGGGAAAAAAAAAAAAAGATTAATTTTACTGCTGGGACATAGATGATACCCTGGAAAGATGTGGAATCATTGCCAACTGCCATTGTAAATATTTATTAGGAGGCTGTTCCCAATGACTTGGGAGGCTTTATTCTATTGTTGCTTTTTTAAGCATTAAAAAAGTGCTACTTATCTGCATATTTTTGGTAACATATGAAAATTATTACTTATATTGAAGATAAATAATCTGGGACAACTTAAAAACAAGGAATCTGGGGCTTCCCTGGTGGCGCAGTGGTTGCGCGTCCGCCTGCTGATGTGGGGGAACCGGGTTCGCGTCCCGGTCTGGGGGGATGCCACATGCCGCGGAGCGGCTGGGCCCGTGAGCCATGGCCGCTGGGCCTGTGCGTCCGGAGCCTGTGCTCCGCAACGGGAGAGGCCACAGCAGGGGGAGGCCCACATACCACAAAACAAAACAAAACAAACAAACAAACAAAAAAAAAACAAGGAATCTGGAAATGGAAGAAATATGGTGAACTATTTATAGACCCATAGGATGTTTGAGCTACATATTGCCTTGTTGGAAATCCAGTCCGATCTAATCGAAACCAGGTTTCTCACATGGCAGCCTCACTGGTCTCCACTCCCTAGATGCCGGTAACACCCTTCCCACTCCAAGTCATGACCAAATGTCCCAGACGTTGCTAAATGTCCCCAGATGAGAACTACTGGTCCACATCCTTTCTTTTAGAGATGAGAAGTGGAGGCCCTGAGAGTAAATGATGTTATGCTACACAGCTAGTTAGAGACAGTCCCTGCAATAGCATCCCTGGTCTCCTGCTGCCTCTTCTCCGGCTCTTTCACAGAAACTGCAATAAAACCTCCAGGCTAGTATTAGTTAACTGCTCAGTCGTATTTGCTACAGAGGCTTGGGCTCAGACCCTCAAAATGATGTAGCTTCTACCGACTCCAGCTTGGCAAGCTTGTCCTGTTTGAGTCGTCTCCAATGCAGTTAAGAACCAAGATTTCTGTGAAATTTCAATGATGCTCATTCAGCTGATTCTAAGTAACCAAAACGTTCCTTCCAGGCTCACATTTTCTTTTTAAGAAAGTATCTGTTTCTCTCTCCATCTCCTTCACCTGTGAAAAAATAAATGCCTTGAGCCAAGCCCAGAGGATTGTGTGTTTGATCATTTTCCGTGGTGCTGGTGACTGGATGACCGTATGCTTTTTGCCAAACGGTAAATAAATCCTTACACAGCTTTTGTTCATTTGATAATTGGGTGTAATATATGCAGAGTTAAAGTTCACTTCTTGAAAACATCCAGTTTTATCTGGGATCTTTTCTTCTGGTCAGTACATTCAGACACCTGAGGAAAAAACCAGATAATCCACATTTTGAAACCCTGTGGTCCTGTTTTTTAGCCTCTTATTCACCATGTTGACAAATAAGTGAGACAGCAGAGGGTGAGGGAAACCAGGCCCCAGAATGTTCTTCCCTGAGGACTGTACCACCATGACCCAGCCCTTCCTGGCTGGTGAGATGCTCCCTAAATTACAGGTTGCTTGGGGTCACTGGCAGGCCTGGCTTGGATTCTGACTCTTCAGAGCTGTTGTCTTTGAAGTCTAGCAGCTTGTGGTTGGAAAAGACCACCCGAGCCAGAAAACGGCCAGTGAAATTCAAGCTCAACTCCAATTTATGTCAGTGTGCCAGTGACGAAATTCACGAGTCTCCCTCGGCACCGCTGAGCACCTGATGGGGCAAATCCTTGCCGACAGCCAGTGCCAGCAGCCACAGCAGGTGCTGCTTCTTGCTTGTTGTTGAAATGCCCACAGCTCTGGGAGACGGCTAGGAATGCTGCTGACGCCACCCGAGGGCTCAGCACCTCTACTTGCTTACACTACCACTCTGCCAGTTGGTAAGAGGAAATATGTTTCCGTACTGGGAGACGTCCTCATTGTACCAGGTGACGAATTTTGAGTTGGCTTCGTGCAGGAGCCAGAGATATCCGCAGTCAAATTGAAAACTGGGGGTGGAAGAAAATCGGGTCAGTGCTTCATGGTCAGGGCGTATGGAGGCCCCACATACCACTGATCTCTTTCCCCTGAATTACTACATCTTCTGCATTGTGAACTGAATCTTTCTGTGATTAAGTCCAAGTAGGCAAGGACTATCTCCTGGTCCCTTTTCATGCACAGCACTATGTTGGATGTGGCAGCATGGGATAGCAGAAAGAGCACTGACCAAGGTGGGTCTAAAGATCAGGAGTCAGAGACCTTCAAGATGGTGGAAGAGTAAGATGTGGAGATCACCTTCCTCCCCACAAATACATCAAAAATACATCTACATGTTGGGGCTTTCCTGGTGGTGCAGTGGTTAAGAATCCACCTGCCAGTGCAGGGGACACGGTTTTGAGCCCTGGTCTGGGAAGATCCCACGTGCCATGGAGCAACTAAGCCCACATGCCACAACTTCTGAGCCTGCGTGCTGCAACTACTGAAGCCCGTGCACCTAGAGCCCGTGCTCCGCAACAAGAGAAGCCACTGCAATGAGAGGTCCGTGCACCACAACGAAGAGTAGCCCCCGCTCTCCGCAACTAGAGAAAGCCCGCTCGCAGCGACAAAGACCCAATTCAGTCAAAAATAAAATAAATTAAATAAATAAAAATTTAAAAAATTACATCTGCATGTGGAACAGCTCCTACAGAACACCTACTGAATGCTGGCAGAAGAACTCAGACCTCCCAAAAGGCAAGAAAACCACCACGTACCTGGGCAGGGCAAAAGAAAAAAGAAAAAAAAGAGCCAAAAGAATAGGGATGGGACCTGCATCTCTGGGAGGGAGCTGGGAAGGAGGAAACGTTTCCACACACTAGGAGCCCCTTCGCGGGCGGAGACTTCGGGTGGCGAAGGGGGAAGCTTCAGAGCCGCGGAGGAGAGCGCAGTAACGGGTGCGGAGGGCAAAGCGGAGAGATTCCTGCAGAGGATCGGTGCCGACCAGCACTCACCAGCCCGAGAGGCTTGTCTGCTCACCTGCTGGGACGGGCGGGGGCTGGGAGCTGAGGCTCCGGTTTCGGAGGTCGGATCCCAGGGAGAGGACTGGGGTTGGCTGTGTGAACACAGCCTGAAGGGGGCTAGTGCACCACAGCTAGCCGAGAGGGAGTCCAGGAGTCTGGACCTGCCGAAGAGGCAAGAGACCATTGTTTCAGGGTGCGAAAGGAGAGGGGATTCAGAGCACCGCCTAAACAAGCTCCAGAGACAGGCGTGAACCACGGCTATCATATCGGACCACAGAGATGGGCATGACATGCTAATGCTGCCACCACTGCAACCAAGAATCCTGTGTGCAAGCACAGGTCACTACCCACACCCCGCCAGGAGCCTGTGCAGCCTGCCATTGCCAGGGTCCCGAGACCCAGGGACAGCTTCCCCCGGAGAATCACATGGTGTGCCTCAGGCTGTTGCAATGTCAAGCCAGCTTCTGCGGTGCAGGCTCGCCCCACATTCCAATTATGACTACTGTACCCCTCCCTCTCCCCAGCCTGAGTGAGCAAGAGAGCCCTAATCAGCCTCTGCTTTAACCCCCTCCTGTCTGGGTGGGAATAGATGCCTGAGGGCAACTTACATGCAGAGGCAGGGCCAAAATCAAAGCTGAACCCCAGGAGCTGTGCGAACAAAGAGGAGAAAGGGAAACCTCTCCCAGCAGCCTCAGGAGCAGAAGATTAAATCCCCACAATCAACTTGATGCACCTGCATCTGTGGAAAACCTGAATAGACAACAAATGTTCCCAAAATTGAGGCAGTGGACTTTGGGAGCAACTGTTGACTTGGGGGTTTGCTTTCTGCATCTGATTTGTTTCTGGTTTTTATGTTTATCTTAGTTTAGTTTTTAGTGCTTGTTATCATTGGTGGATTTGTTTATTGGTTTGGTTGCTCTCTTCTCTTTTTATTTTTTAAAATTTTTATTATTTTTTAATATATTTTTAAAATTTATTTCACTTTTTTCCTTTCTGTGAGTGTGTATGTGTATGTTTCTTTGTGTGATTTTGTCTGTTTAGTTTTGCTTTTATCATTTGGCTTGTGGCTCTAACTGTTCAGGGTTTTTTTCTTCCTTTTCTTCTGAGCTGTGTGGCTGACGGGGTCTTGGTGCTCCGGCCGGGTGTCAGGCCTAAGCCTCTGAGGTGGGAGAGCCAAGTCCAGCACATTAGACCACCAGAGACCTCCCGGCCCCACGTAATATCAATCAGCGAGAGCTCCCCCAGAGATCTCTGTATGAACGCTAAGACCCAGCTCCACCCAATGGCTGGCAATCTCCAGCGCTGGACGCCTCATGCCAAAGAACTAGCATGACAGGAACACAACCCCACCCGTTACCAGAGAGGCTGTCTAAAGTCATACTAAGTTCACAGACACCCCAAAACACACCACCAGATGTGGCCCTACCCACAAGAAGGACAAGATCCAACCCCACCCACCAGAACACGGGTACCAGGAAGGGAGTCCCTTTCCTGGTACCCTCAACCAGGAAGTCTACATAAGCCACTGAACCAAACTCACCCTCTGGGGGCCAAAAACAACAGGAACTACAAACCTGCAGCCTCCAAAAAGGAGACCCCAAACACAGTAAGTTAAACAAAATGAAAAAACAGAGAAATATGCAGCAGATGAAGGAGCAAGGTAAAACTCCACCAGACCAAACAAATAAGAGGAAATAGGCGGTCTACCTGAAAAAGAATTCAGAGTAATGATAGTAAAGATGATCCAAAATCTTGGAAATGAAATGGAGAAAATACAACAAATGTTTAACAAGGACCTAAAAGAACTAAAGAGCAAACAAACAATGATGAACAACACAATAAATGAAATTAAAAATTCTCTAGCAGGAATCAATAGCAGATACCACATGCCACGGAGCAAGTAAGCCCTTATGCCACAACTACTGAGCCTGAGCTCTAGAGCCCGCAAGCCACAACTACTGAGCCCATGTGCCACAACTATTGAAGCCTGTGCACCTAGAGTCCATGATCCGCAATGAGAAGCCATGACAATGAGAAGCCCGCGCACCACAATGAAGAGTAGCCCCGCTCACCGCAACTAGAGGAAGCCTGCACATAGCAACGAAGACCCAACACAGCCAAAAATAATAATAATAATTAATTTTTAAAAAAAGATCAAATCAGAAATAAATGAAAAAAAATGAATGAAATGGTAGCAAAGATCAACAAAAGTAAAAGCTGGTTTTTTGAGGATAAACAAAATTGATAAACCATTAGCCAGATTCATCAAGAAAAAAAGGGAGAAGACTCAAATCAACAGAATTAGAAATGAAAAAGGAGAAGTAACAACTCTAGGACCAGATGGCTCCTCAGGCAAATTCTATCAAACATTTAGAGAAGAGCTAGCACCTATCCTTCTCAAACTCTTCCAAAGTATAGCAGAGGGAGGAACACGCCCAAACTCATTCTATGAGGCCACCATCAGCCTGATACTAAACCAGGAATGCAAGGATTCTTTAATATATGCAAATTAATCAATGTGATACACCATATTAACAAACTGAAGGATAAAAACCATTTGATCTTCTCAACAGATGCAGAAAAAGCTTTCAACAAAATTCAACAACTATTTATGATAAAAACCCTCCAGAAAGTAGGAATAGAGGGAACCTACCTCAACATAATAAAGGCCATATATGACAAACCCACAGCCAGCATTGTTCTCAATGGTGAAAAACTGAAACCATCTCCACTAAGATCAGGAACAAGACAAGGTTGCCCACTCTCACCACTCTTACTCAACATAGTTTTGGAAGTTCTAGCCACAGCAATCAGAGAAAAA